>NC_056746.1:753601892-753666892 GCF_019279795.1 Protopterus annectens | reverse complement strand
TTGTCTGACACATAACCGGGATGATATGAGGACTGATGTCAATAATTAATGCCTAACCTTTGATTTGCAGATATCATCAGCAGCAGTGCATGTATGTGCAGTAAAATCTGGTTACACTGACAACCTTCAAAGCTTAACATGGATATGAGGAGTGTACACACTCTTGTTGACATGCCAGTCTCTTCTATGATATGCAGTGGGGCCAGAATACTGCATTTGTTAACATTACACACACCTGATATGTGACATATGACCTGTAAAATCCAATGCTGTATCAAACAAATGTGTTAGTCGTGCAGAATCTGAATGAGATGCATACAATATTTGGGTTGCATAAGTGTGCACACCCTTAACATGATGGTTTGTTGAAGCACCTGTTAAGTGAACTACAGCAGTCACTATTCCTGGAAGGGGTATACTAGCATGGCCCATCTTCACTTGCTATTATTTGGTCAGTCTGCCCTGGAAAGGTCCCCCAACTCTGCCAGATTGCAAGGTCAGCTCATGTGCACAGTCCTTGGAGATCACACAGTAGCTTTGCTATTGCTGTAGAGTCTGGGTTATGTCTTGCACAATTCATAACCTTGACTGTGTTCAGATACAGCCATTCTTAGCGAGCTTTGAATGTATGCTTCAGTTAACTGTGTATCAAGCTGACACCCCTCCCCACCCTCAGCCTTATTGCAGATGCCTGACAACTATGGGCCACACATGAGTGCTATTTTGCAGTGTTCCAAATTCCAAACACCATGTCTACCAGCCTAGTTTGAGCTAATGAACAGCAACCCTAAAGGTGTACACTGGCACCAGCAAGCTAAACATTGGGGATGGTGGCCCTGATGTGGAGTGAGGTGTTGCTTGTGCACCACATGTATCTTTATGAATATTGTCTCTAGGTTTGAGCCTTGGTCTCATGACACCATTACACATTGCAACACATGCTTTCGGGAGACCTGATGTTATACTTATGCTACCTGTACAGAGCCCTGAATGATGTTTCATGTGGGAAAACTCTTCTGTCTTATTACCCTAACCCATAGGCCACACTTATGCAGAATCCAGGTGATTGTCTACACATGTACTGCACAGGCAGTACTTGGTAGACATTCCTGCAAGTCCCTCAGTGTTGCGGCAGGTTTCTGGGCAGCCTCCATGACCAGTTTGCAACATGTTTTGTCATCTGTTTTGGATGGGCATCTGTTTATTTTCTACATCAATGTTGTCCCATCGTTCATACACACATAGATGACTGTCTGCACTGTTTGTTATGATATATGCAATGGTGAAGTAAGGCTACTTTTCCCACTCCTGAGTGCTACCTTTCGGATATGGGATCCATTTAATGGTTTGTAAGATGTGTGCAAGCCGTGGCTGCCTCTGTTGCAGGTGAGTGGAAACTGTCATGGACATACTTCTTGAACAGCAGACCATTACTTGGCATGACATTGAGGCCCTGTACTTGATGGCAGGTGTGTACTCAAGAAGAGTGAATGCTGTCAGTACATCACAAGCTACTTCCACATTATGTTATTTGGAGTGTGTGCACACATATGCTTCCAGTGTTTGGTAAGGTTTGTATTCCCCATATTTGTTGTCCTAACATAGGATTCCATATTACACATTCATTGCTCATTTTAGTATCACATTACAGGTTGTAAAAGGTGTGGAATGTGCTATTGTGGTTTGTCGTTGTTTATATCAGGAACAGTTGCCATTGTAATAGTGGTGTATACACTGTTGTATCCACTGTATAAGGATACTGTTTCAGACATGTCCCTACTGTATGCCATTTGTCCCACCATTATGTTCATCTCTGTCCACACATCTTGCACTGACAGGTCATTAGGTATACTGCAGGAATCTTACATACCCTTCAGATATACCACTATGCTGACCACTGTGATGCACTGCAGTTAACATCAACAGAAATGAACATGTACAGCATGCATTATGGGTAGGTGTGTTAAATGGTTGCATGGCAAATAACATGGTCATAACATGGCTGGTGTATTGGCAAACCTGAACAAAACAACTCCATACTCACCAGCTACAGGCTGCTGTGCCACTTGTATACCAGAGCAACCTAAATAGTTGTGTTAGAGAAGTAATGTCAATAGCCACACCTGTGGCATTGGTACAGGGTGAAAGCACAATACTACGGATTATGCACATCTGTTCATTACTACACCCCAGCAACAGGCTATCTTATCTGATATATGCATGTAGATACTTTACAGATAAAAATGGATTAGCAACAGTGGTCTAGTAATGTGCCCTGGGGCCTTACCTGCATGCTCCACATCCATTGTGTGGGTGGCACCCACCTCCACATAGCTGTCTTTAGCCTGCTGGCTTGTCTGCCGGGTGGGTGCCCCAAGGCTGGTGAGGAGCTCCTCAGCATGTGTCAGTGCGGGCTGGATGGCATGACCCCCACCTGTGGCTAGCTGGTCCCTCCTAACAGCAGCAGCATGCTGACAGGCATGGCAGATTAGGTCAGCGCAACAATGTCACAGCTGCTCATAATTTCAGCCCAACATTGTTTACCTTGTGGATGAGCTCTTTCAACAGGGTGGTCCTCTCCTGCAGATCTTGGGCCCTGCGGCCAAACAGTATGCCATGATGCTAGATGATGAATTGGATACTTGTGTCATTCTCAAGGTTCATGAATGTTGGCAAATGTTCATGGGGCATTGTACTTGGAAGACATAAACAGGACAAAAGGTCACAAGACCTCATACGGTTGTCCACGTGCACATCAGCAGTGGATATTACTTGTAAATAATCCAGACTATATCATAACACTGTAAGCTATCATGGCTTTGACATCATGCATTACACTCCTGGCCCTGACCTGTCAAGTTCACCCAATGTTGGGCACTTACTGGAATAATCCATTATTCTCCATTCATTTCTGCATAGAGGGATGACAGTGGCCATCTTCTGTGTGGATGGTGTGAGAATGGTGGCAAGTCTGTATTTGACTGTAGTGTGTGATGAAGCTGTGAGCACATGCCTGAGTTCATGTAGGAGGCAGACTGTGATGTTTTCATGCCGCATGGAGACTTGCTGTTGTTGCCATCAGTCGGCATTATGTACATGCTCACCATTGAAGTGGGCAGGAGTGTGGTTGATGTGCATATCTCCCTGTACAAATGTTGTCGACAGGATGTCACTGTTCCCACCTTTCCTGTCTGATGCAGGTTGCCAATATCCATGGCATGTGTGTATGAGGTGTGCTTTACCCCCAGTAGAGGTTGACTTGTGTTACTGCCTCTGAGAGACTGCGTACATATGTGGAGACATGGTTGCAACTGGCCTTGGTAGTTTGGATATGTCTGATTTCTAGTCATAGTCAGTCTTACAGGAAGTCAACAGTGAACCTATATGCTTGCTCAGATAGATGTGGACTTGCTTCTAAGTTGTGGTCTGCACTTATGTGTCCCTGTACAGCCACTATAACAGTCTATTATGTGCTTTGTGTCTTGCTGTTGTCCACCAAGGGGGATTACTCTATCATTGGTGGAGGCTGGTTGTACAGGTCAGGTACTGCTGAGTCCATATAGCTACAGTGGATATAAAGTGTACACACCCCTTTTACAATGCATGGTAGTTGTGCAATTGAAACATGACCCCACAAAAGTGCATGTCAACACAATCCCCATCTGTGATGTGACCTATAGCCTGCTCAGTTCAATTGGGAACATAACAACCTGTCCTGTGAAAACATATGGGAATTAATATTCAGTACAGTAAGCCTGTTGAATGTGTGTGCACACCCTTACACTGATATGTTGTGTAAACACCTGCTGAGATGATTAGAGCATCCATTTGTCTTGGTTTGTACTCTAATGTTTTTTCACTTGGCAATGGTTGCTCACCTTCCATGAAACAGCTTTGCTTCTTTTTCAATAGAATTGTACAGGGTATGGGTCACATTTGAGGTGAGAAAAATTTGACATGACTTTCTCTGGGCTCATTGCCATACAGCACACAGACATGGCATTCCAACAGCGGTGTGTACACTTTGATATCCAGTGTATATGGGTGTTGTTATAGCTGTTATTGGTAGGCATGGGCAGTGGATCATAACACAGTTGCACACTTCTCTGATTTCTGCCTGATAAACATGCCTACTGTAGTACCCATAACAGTGTCATGGCAATGCAACAATGAGTAGCAGTAAACATTTTATTTTGCAGTATGCAGTGACAGTGATGTTAGACACATGCAACATGCGCATCCTATTTTCCAGACTGCTTGTGACCCATATTATTACTTCTGTGCCTTTCAGCTGAACATACACATGCTTAGGGGATATCTGGTATACATTTGTGTTCTATGTCAGTATGGCACACTGTATTTACAGTCTTGCAGCTCAATCATATGTCTCAACCTGTTATACCAGGATTTCTGGGCATTGGACCACATCACTGGGTGACAACAGGAAAATCAATTTTGATAAAGTATTACTATAGCTGACATAACACACGTATATGTGTATATGACTACAGATATCTGTCACAACTCTGAACATTGTCCAGCAGAACACTGTACAGTTGAATGTTATTAATTCAATATATCACATGCAGTTTAACACACCTATCTGCAACAGTGCTTTACTATGCCCTATATAGGTATCCTAGATTTACAATACAAACATGTATAATACTCATATTCACAGGTAACATATGGGTATGGGCAACATCCCATTAACTGGCCTAGCAGTGGCACAGACATGACTGTTTGACAGACAGTCTAGTGGTTGCCATATGTGAGCTATCCTTTCCTAGGTGTGTCAGGACCCTCAGATGGGACCTGACCTATCCACCTCTTACAGCATCACATGTGGACAAAGCCTAACATTAGGAAAGGATATATATAGGGACAGATCATAGATATGCCTATTACAAACCTATGAAGTTTGTAGCATGACTCATTTTGCATTACCATGACTGTTCTGAAGGTGGTGGGGTCTGAAACTCATGTGTCTGTCATTACTTCATTACTTCCATCTCTAGCTATTTTCCAGAGTATTACAGATGTTTGGAGGAACAGAACAAACACTATGAAAGCTAAATCTTGACATTCTGTGAAGATTTGCACAGTTGACAGGTATGGCCAAATGCAGGCAGAGCAGTTGTGCAGTAGGACATCATTAGAGCAAGTATTGATGGCACATATACATCTTTCATAATCATCTATCCCAGTATTACAGACCAAGTACTACATTAAATTACATGCTTACATGTTTCACATACCTGGTTGATTTTTATGTTCCCTCTGTCTACAAGTTGTCTTCTTGTTTCTTATCATTTTTTTTAGGTTTTGTTTATGTTGTTTGTAATATTTTTTGTTTTCTCTCTCTCTCTCTCTCTCTCTCTCTTTCTCCCTCTCTCTCCACTACTGGGATTGAGCTTGCTTGAATAGGTTGCAGCATGGCTTTTTGTAAGTGATGGTCATGTTCAGGTGATGGCCTCTGCACCAATTGCTATTCCCACCCGCTAATTGCTTGCAGGCAGCTGTGTAGTTCTTCCAATAGCCAATGTCATAGCAACCCACTACTATAAATAACTACATCATGTGGGTGTTGTCCCTTTACCTTGCCTGTGGGGAAGACATTCTTCATGTGTGGGGGCAGCAGTGTTACAGAGAGCAGGTAGGAATACCTCTTATAACAAGACTTGTGGACACAGGCCAACTACATGTTTGTATAAGGTTCCAAACCTAGGGACAGTGTGTGAGTATTGCTGTTATATGCATTGAATGCTGCTAGTTTTACAGAGTTTCTGTGTACATGCTAGTTTTGCATGGAATGCAGTCTGTCTGCTTAGCTCTCAACTATGGGGCTATCCATATGATGGCCAGAGGTTTGGCTGTTATGTTTTGTCTGCTCCCCACACAGGTCTTGTCCTCGACAAATCAGTGGCATTCTCTCTGTTGATTGCTATCAGTACATGGCAACATCCTTTTGTGTTTCTGACTTCATATTCCTCAGTAAGGGTATGCTGCAACCAATCCTGTAACACCAGCAACTTTCACAGTGTATAACAGCAATATTTTGAATATGGCCCTGTGCTCCAGCCTCTGTCCTCCACTTATATACCAGGCTTTGTGCAGATGTCATGCAGTAAGAGGTTGATCGGTATGATCTATCATTATTTAGTACTGACATTCCTGCTATCATTCCAGTGATGTTGTGGCCTCCCACACAAGTTCTGGGGTAGGTCCATATATATCTGGGCTACAGCTGGACAACATGTGTGACTCTGTACAGTCAATATGTCAGTGTATAGAGAGCACTGTTATATGTTCTTGTAAGACATTTTATGGGGGAGGGGTATTAAATGATTTTTAACCTAGGCTGTTAGAACATGTGAGGAATATCAGCAATAAAAAACATAAAGGTATATGGCTGTACATTTTCATACATGTCACCATGGAGACAGTGGTTGGCTACAGTTTACTGTTTTGCAAACAGTTCTATTTGCCAGTGTGATAGTACCATTTTAAGTTAAGCATTGTTATGTAATGGATACATTTACATTGTGATGATTTATACTTTCCCCCAGGGGGTTGACTGCAGAATGCAATTGGAGGCTATTGAACTACATCTGTAATTAAGTGCTGATTGATTCTCGTCTTCAAGGCAAGTGTGTTTTTTACTGTTGTACTACTTGAGGGCTTTCACCTAGACAGCAAAGTATCTTATTTTTTGCAGATTACTGTATCATATGTTTTCTTTGAGATTTGCATTAATCAGTTATGTATTTCAAACACCTAAATGTTGTAAGAAATAGCATAAACATCTGAAATAGTGTACAAATAAACATTTATATATATGCAAAATGTGTGGTGTCATGTCCTTTGCATTGTGTGTGGGTATATGTTTTCATGCAATAATTCTCATTTGTAGGAAAGGATCAGACTCTGGCCATTTGAAAAGGTGGCAACTGTAGGAATAATGGTTGTTTGATATTTGGTGCATCCTCTAGATATACTCTCTTTATATATATCTATAAGTATTTATATATGTACATATATATATATATATATATATATATATATATATATATATATGTGTGTGTGTGTGTGTGTGTGTGTGTATATGTATCATTAGAATGTTTAGTGCTTCCACACGGTACATTTCCTACGGTAGACTGACTGTTCTGCATGATATTTTAGAGAAATCATCCCAACATCTTACAGCTCAGAGGGCTTAGTGGTAACTTGTTGTGGCTATGATGTACAGGGTTTATTATTTTGTTGCTAGGCAGAACAGTGGCTTATAGAGACAGGGGGATTAGGGCAGTTTTAAGCAGTTATAAGTGGGTTTGCGTGGGTTCGCTCGGAGCTAAGCGATGCTTACGTTCACTTACTTCAGCTTAGCTTCACTTACATCTGCTTGAACCCACGCTAATTTGAAGTAATGAAAATAAAAAAGGCTGACAGGAAAGTTGTGTAATGGGGTCAAGTAGAGGGTAAAACAAGATGTGAGGCAGCTAGTGAGTTAGATTGAGTAAGGGGACCATGTCTGTGTGCAAAATACAGAGCTATGTATGGCACATCATTTGTTTTGGGAAAGATGCTCTTTTTTTTTAGGTGTGACTAAGATGGGGAAGGAGTGTAGGTAAGTGTGGGGAGAAACATTTGGTAGGAGAGGTTGCATTTGCAGACACACAAGACACGCAAGACAGCAGACAGGGGCGGTGTGTGACACATGGGGAGAGACACCTTGAATGGGGAGGGTGGTTTGGAATCAGATGCCCATGAGCCCTCTAGATGGTAGCACTGTGCCTGCTGTCCCCACCCGATGGCAGTCACCACTACCCCATCACAGGTCAGAAGGTGGTTGTGCTGGGAAGTGAGCTGGAGGGTCTGGCTTCCCCTGAAGCTGCACCAATCTGCCCTCCACCTGGCACAGTTGGTCACCCAGCTCTGACTGGAGGATACTGCGCACCAGGCCTTGGACCTCTCACCGAGTGACAAGTGCCTTACCACTCCCGCGTGCCAGGGGTGGACGAGCCCCGTCCCTTGCAAGTGGTTCTACCCGAGGGAGAGGTGGATCTGCCCAGATGAGCCTTCCCAAATGTCCTATGGTGTGGGAATCAACAAGGTGTATTGGTTGGTCATACACAAAACATTACCACATTAGTCAAAACAGCATGCATGGGTTTTACAATTCACCCAGAAAAATGTAACTGTAACAATGGCATGGCAAACAGTATACATGCCGAAATGTTAGGGCAGTCAAGATTGCAACAGCGTGCCAGTTATAATTAGGGCAGCAGGCCAACAACAATGGTTATTCAACAAGGTATGTTAGTATGCACATAGTTTCAAATAGAATAACCAAAAGGGAATCAAAGGTCACAACAGTAACATACCCATATTAAATTTTTTGATAATATTGGAGCAGATGAGTGGTGGGGGATGAGTACATTAGTCCATTAACAACTGCATTCACAGATTTCACCTGGTTTAAGGCTCCAGAGAGCACCCCAGTACTACCAGGCTACAACTCATACTATACATTTCAGCCACAGAACCCAAACTGAAATACAAAAGGCAGGGGCGTATCCATATTCATCAAGGATACCCACACCTCCAGGTTAGTGGCACAGCACGATGCTTCAGAGATCATCCATGTGCAACTAACAATGGGCAAAACTGTAATTCAAATTGTAGCTTGCTACAGATCACCCACCATGTCCCAAGACCCCCATTCCAGGTTTCTGGAAACACTGGGAAACATAAAGGTCCTCCCAAACACCCTAATACTGGGTGATTTCAATTACCCAAACATTAACTGGGAGAACTACTCAAGTACTAACTCCCTTGCCCAACATTTCCTAAAATTTATAAACTCAAATGCCCTGGTTCAACTGGTCAACACTCTCACCAGAGGTGACAACATATTGGACCTGGTCATTACCAACATGGACGACTGGTGTTCCACACTGGAGGTCAACCCCTCGCTGGTTAGATCTGACCATAAACAAATCACTTTGGACATCCACATTCCACCCCCACCCCTGGACAAGAAAACCACCGTGAAAAACTTTTCAGAAGCAAACTTCACGTTTATTAAGACCGAGGTGGAAAGTTTCAAAGCACCCATGCTGAAGGATAACGCTGTCCAAGCTGCAAAATCCTTTACTAATGCATTCTATGGGCACCTACAAGAATGCATGGATCATGCCATCCCAAGCAAAACCAAGACTCACTTCTCCAAGAAAAGGAAACCAGTTTAGTGGACTCCTGCCATAAACAAGCTATACAATAAAAGGAGGAAACGACTGCAGAAAAGAGTAAAATACCAAGAAGGGAAGGCATCCCTGATAAGTATCAGCAAGAAACTACGATCCCTCATAAAATCGTCTAAGGCGAGCTTTGAAAGAAAAATTGCCAAGAACTCCAAAGATAACCACAAGGCATTATTTAGCTATGTCAACAATCTAAGTGGCAATGCTCAGATCTGCTCGGACTTAGTGCAGAATGGCACAAAATACACTGAACTGACCGATATCGCCAACATCATGGCAGACAGGTTCAGCACAAACTTCACCCCCCTCTCACTCCCAAAAGGGCCCATAACCATACCAGAAGAATGTACAGTCTGAAATCACAGACACTCAGATTAAAACAGCCTTCTTCAAAGCCAAAAACACAGCATCAATGGGACCAGACAGTGTCTCAGGCTGCGTCCTACATGAGCTCAAAGATGAACTAACCCCTCACCTAAACACACTGTTTAAATTCAGCCTCTCCACAGGCTACGTACCCATAGAGTGGCACACAGCAATGGTTATTCCACTCCACAAAGGTGGAGCCACAACAGACCCCAGGAACTATCTCCCTATAAGCCTGACTAGCTTGGTCTGCAAGGCTATGGAGTGCATCATCATGGAACTCATTAACAGAGGCAGTGGGAACCTCCAAACACTGGACCCTACCCAGTTCGGCTTTGTTAAGGGCAGATCATGCCTCCTAAACCTGGTGGACTTCTTTTAGACAGTTACCAAGTCTATAGACAAGGGAAAGGCAGTACACACAGCCTACCTAGACCTCACTAAGGCCTTTGACACCATTCCCCATTCTGGCATTATAGACAAGCTCACCAGCCTGAATATAAACCCCTAAGTCACAAGATGGGTTGCCAACTGGCTCACGGACAGAACCCACATGGTGAGAGTTGCAGGAGCTAGGTCCGACTCTAAACTAGTTACAAGTGGCGTTCCCCAAGGCTCAGTCCTAGTACCCCTCCTGTTTGGCATATCCTTCTCAGGGGTACAGGCAAGCACAGGAGGACTTTGGCTGACCAAGTTCGCAGATGACTGCAAACTAGGGGCTATAATTGACTCTCCAGCTGACACAGACATTCTCCAAAAGGGTCTCACTGAGATTGATACCTGGTGTCAAAATCATGGCCTCAAGTTAAATGCCAAAAAGTGCATAGTCATCCCCTTTGGAAAAACAAAGTACTCACAAACTACCACATAGGTGGTAGTCCTCTTAATATGGAAGATGTAATAAGTGATCTGGGGACCCAAGTAGATAGTAATCTCACCTTTGATAATCACATTGCCAAAGTGGTTAGAAAATCCTTCTATGTGGCCCACCTAATCACAAAAGGGTTTGCATCCAGATTAAAAGAGGTCATTGTGCCCCTCTACTTATCACTCATCAGACCCATCATAGAGTACAATTCCCCATTTGGGATGTACCTTACAAGACACCTGCAACAGCTGGAAAGACCACAGAAGTACCTCACCAAGAGGATCACTGCCCTCAAACAGATGCCCTATGCAACTCGACTGAAGAAACTACAGCTGTACTCGGTTGCATACTGCCTACTCAGAGGTGATCTCTCCCTGACATACAAGGCCATGTCCAACCCAGAATTGATGGACATGCTCCATCTAAAGAAAACCTTATCTTCTTGAGCCACACGCTCTAGGGATCTAAACCTCACCACAACAATAAATAGGACATGCTGGAGGGATAGATTCCTGTCCCAGAGACTTCCCATGCTTTGGAACAAGATCCCAATCTACATTAGTCAGAGCTCCACACTAAGACTCTTCAAAAGAAACCTTGATGAGTGGATGGGAAACAGAAAGTTTACCTCAGGGATCACTTCAGTGGCTATGCTGGACAGAGGCACAGGGAAGTAATCTAAGGGGGCGGCGAAAGCCAACACATTCTGGCAAGGCTTATAAATGCCTTCAGGCAGATAGCTTAGTATCTACCTATGAACCTATGATACTTCTCAATACACTACTATTTAATACTATACAGTTCTGCCCTCCCTTAACCTCTACCTGGGCCATGGAGCTACTACAACACTTACACACCTGTACATATGTGGACCTGGAGTACTATGGGGCAAAGTATGACAAGTCTAAGTACATAGGTATGAGAGACTCATACTTAGTGGTACAAGTGACAATGTGTTCCCTGTCCTGCTGTTCTGTAAGTGTACATTCAGCATACTTTACTGTGATGTTACTTGGGTGCAGGTTTCTTGGCAACAGTGGAAACTGTCCATGACAGCGTGACACTTGATAGGCTTTTATTGGCCAGACTGCACACTGTAAATGGCTATCCTGCTTCTATTTGTAGGACTGGGGCTGCTCAATAGTACATTTGCCCACATTTCACAGACATACCCATCATACTGCTTCTGAAAATATTTCTTTACCTGTGGGCCCTGTGGTGAAAATATCTGTTCACAATAGATGAGTGTTTCTACAAATATTTAGGTGTACAGCTGTGGAACTGGAACAACATGTTAGTATCAGTCCCTGGATTCGAACCGTGGTGTGTGTGTGTGCAAAAAGGAACTACAGATGTAGTTCTTATGAGATTGAGCTAACGGGGAAGTGCTGTCTGCTGCTTTACTTATTTCTGTGTACTACATAACTTTTATACACAGTCTACATTTGCAGTCTCCACCTGTTAGTGTCTCACTATATGTGAGTGTGTGTGTGTGTGTGTGTGTGTGTGTGTGTGTGTGTGTGTGTGTGTGTGTGTGTGTGTGTGTGTGTGTGTAGATATATATATATATATATATATATATATATATATATATACATATATATATATATATATATATATATATATATATATATATATATATATAAAAACTGCTGTTAGATATATCAATACTGATATATATATATATATATATATATATATATATATATATATTTTTTTTATTTTATTTTTTTTTTCCTTTTGTGATATGTAGACATATATAGTTATACTACATTATATATGTTTATGTTCTTTATTTTAAAATTCGAATGTATAGCTGCCTATAGTATTCTTTACCTGTACTGAATGATATATTTAAAAATAAAGCATTTGTTATCACAGCACTGATGGAGTGGTGGTTTATTGCTCTATGGTGTATAGGGTCCTGTGTTCAAGGCTTGGCAGATCTGATTATTTTGTTGTTGGGCAGAACAGTGGCTGATGGAGACAGGGCAATTAAGTTAGTTATATGCAGTTGTAAGCAGGTTTGCACAGGTTTTCATGGATCTAAGTGATGCTAAAACACAGTTAAACCGAGAAGTGCTTAATCTGTGTAGGCATAGCTTAGCAATGCGCAAACACGGTTAAACCCACTTACTGCTGCTTAAAACAGCTTACTCCCACTTACTCCCATGCTAATTTCTTTAAAAGAAAAGAAAAAAGGGGTGATAGGAAAGTGGTGAAAAAAGGGGCATGAAGAGGGAAAAACAATATGAAAGATCACCAGGGATGTGCAGGATGGCTGTAGGAAAGGTCCATGGCTGTCCATTTCTTCTACAGCAACAGTTGTGCTTATATATTGCATTTGGAGGTAAATTTGGACACTCATACCCCTGACAGATGGGTGAGGACAACAATAATATGTTATGAAGCCAATTAGACCAGATTACATGTGTCCAGTGGACATGTGTGCAAAATGGAAAGCTATTTATGGGGCAACATTTTTTGGGGGGAACAGATTGCCCTTTCTTTTTGTTAAAGGTGAGAGTAGGATGTTGGGGAAGGATAGTAGGTATATTTGGGGAGGTAGGTTGGGTAGAGATAAAGATAAGTCAAAATAACTGCAGAATGTGGTAAAGCAATAACACATTGGAAAAAACAAAAAATCTAACACGTGTAATCACACGATTTAATGATAAAGCTCATCAGTATAATGAATTTTACATAAGAACTCATTTAAATAATTAAATAAAACAAGCACATGATATCACACAGCCAATTAAAACATTCTAAAAGCAATTATCTTAAACACATTTGTCTCTGCTTCAATATAGGTTTTAAAGTGACCATTTTATTTATGCCAGGGACATGTTCAGCATTCAGATGCAAAATCCTGTCATACTCCTTGATTTCCAAATTATTATTCACATCCCCACCTCGTAAGTCTCTAAAAACTATATCCAAAACCCTAAATGAAAAATTATGGGCATTACCATTTTCAATAATATGCTGAGCCAAAGCATTTGTACAAACCCCTCTGCATATCTCTGACCTATGCTTCACCATTCTGTCCTTTAGCCGGCGTGTAGATTTCCCCACATAAAATATAGGGCAAACCCCACAAGCAGCCGAATAAATAATGTTATCAGTATTGCAAGTGGCATAATATTTAACATAATATATCTTATTAGTGTTCGGATGTGTAAAACATTGATCCTTATTTATGTGGGCACAACTAGAACAATTATAACATGGCACAGTCCCTATCTTACTGGATATTATTATTTGTTGTTGCTGAAAATCTTTATAACAAAGGCGTCTTTTAAATTCAAGCAATTCTTATATGAAAAGCTAGGAAAGGTGCCAGTATACTGAGTTAATTCAGGAAGGCTCAACAGAATACACCAGTTCTCTTTTATTATCGCTTCTATTCATCTACTAGCCCAATTATATTTAATAACATTAAATAATTTATTAATCTTATCTCAAGCAATAGTTTCCGATGGTGCAGATGTAAGATAAGGTTTACATCCATTATTTCTATCTGCTAAAGTATCATGATAGAAGGTTTGAACCAAGTATTCATCATAACCCTTCTCAACAAATTCCTTCATTTCTTGTAACTGAGAGGTTAACAAAGCATTCTCAGTATTAAGTAGAGAAATCCATGTAAATTGTGCTTTCACAATACTCTTAAAAATAAATTGTGAATGCATACTTTTGCCTATTAAGATAATTATTTTTATATGATGGCTTCCTATATACAGTCAAATTAAGTTCACCATCTTTCACAAAAAGTTCAACATCTAAAAAATTTACCCTAAAACTCAAGTAAGTCAACTTAAACTTCAAAAAACTAGCAGTGGCATTAATATAATTCACAAATTGCACCAGTTCTTGTTCATTACCACCCCAAATGAGGAAAATATCCACAAATATTTGAAAAAATAGTACATTTGAACTGTACACATGGTTATTAAAAATATATTCATCTTCCCATTTCTTCAAAGTTAGTATGTATTACCCATTGGTGTACCCATCTCTACACCAGTTAGCTGATGATAATAATCATCCTCAAATAAAAATAAGTTATCAAGAACTATTTGTAGCAACTCACAAATCATCTCAATCTGTCACCCATTATGGCCACCCACCCCCACCAATAAATCTCTGATAGCAGATATACCATAATCTTGAGGGATCACTATAAAAAGTGAAACTATGTCAAGTGTTACAAGAAGGCAATTATTGACACTATTTGATGAACACCTCTCATATAACTGAGTTAGAAAATTACCAGTGTCCCTCATATAACTCTTAACATTTTTCAAATATTTGCTTAAAAAAAATCTAATCTTATGCTAAGTGCTTTGATGTTTGATCACGAGGTTGCACATGCAAAGATGCATGCATTCCTCAATACAGTGATAGCAGAGCACAAAATGCTGCATTTTGGGAAGGCAGGAGTTAGGGTACACTCTCCAGCAGCAATCTGGCATGGCTCCTGCATATGCAATTGCCTGAGAGAAGCTAAAGCAGGTCTAATAGACCTGGTGAACAAAGAGAGGAGCTGGTGACAGCTGATGTCTAGCAGGGGGATTGATGAGTTGAAATATTCTGAATCATCTTAGCAGAGAACTTTAAAAAAAGTAACATAGTTAAATACAGTCTCTTATTTAAAAAAAAAAAATCAAGAATCTGTATTAGAAATGTGGACCTGTAAGCTATGTTGCAAATGTATTCCAAGCAAAGGTTTAAAAATAGTGAATGAAGAACAGTAATAAAGGTGCAATAAGTATTAGGCAATTTATGCAAAGACTGTGTGTTCATGTCACCTAAATCTCTAATGCGGAACTGGGCCATTAAATATGCATTGTTATATAACAAAATTAATCTACGTTCTTTGTCTGATGTATGAGAAATTACAGCTATCCTTAATCAATACTGTAATGCAATGCAACACATAGGCTCTTACCAGTTTTCAAAATATGTCTGTAGAATACCTTGAGTTAATCTTTTCATTTTCAGAATAGTGCAGCCCAGCAAAAACTCAAGAAATTACAATAATATGGTAGAAACCAATAGCTTACCACAAAGTGGCTTACATATCATTCACTTTAGCAGTGAGACTTTGATAACCACTTATAACAAGCTCAAGAGCTACTTAGCAGAAAAGCTGTTGTGATCTGAAGATTTATAGAATATGTCACCCGCTTTGAATATTTTTATTCTAAGCCCACCACGTCATCCTAGACAAAAGGCTGTTCCTGCACTGTCTGTACAAGTACGGCCGTGTAACTGTATCTGAATCATTCAAAGGATATTCAGTGACAAGGATGATAATGTTAGCATTCAAATGCTGGCAGGGATATTACAGAACTGACTATCCAATTTATGTTGTAATGTAATCTTTCATCAGACTATATGACATATTAAAAATATTATCACCAGGCAGGCTTTCTATTAAGAGAAAGAAACAGAAGCAGTAGAGTATCTGAGGCAATGAGCACAAAATGTTAAGGCAGACATTGTCTTGACAGTGCAAAGCAGTTTTTAATTCAGTGCATGAACAAGCCCTAGGATCATGCAAGACAGCTGCCTTTATTACCGTGCTGCAGAGCATAAATTTTACTGCTATCACTTATCAACTATGGTCTTTAGATTAGCTGAGTGAAAGTCAATCAAAATCGTTGGCCTCTGTCATAAATTACAACATGTCAGCTGAGTTTAAAATGTTTTCTGCCCTCATTAAACTGCTTGACAGCAGGGATCTAATTAAAGGGCTGTTTTACAGCTGAATATTCACCCAGTGTTTACAGGATTTCTTCTAAATATTGTTCTCTGGCTTGTTATTCCTTAGTTATATTGTTTGCTCATTATCCTATTGCATAATAGAAGTTAGGAATCCTAATGCATGAAGTGAATATGAGCATGATAACCACTTATGATATGGTGATCAGTAATGTTACACATTGGTGACAAATTACATATGATAATGAATTGTCTTATTTTATAGGAGATGTAATGTGGTTGCAAGTATACTGTAATATCACGGCTAATATACAGAATTGTAAACGTGCCACATCCTGCACAAGGGATCTTAATTATTCCAAGCATGATTCTAAAATGTGATCTTTGTGAAAATTGTTTAAGCAGAGTATGACTATAACTTGTGAGTAACATAAATAAGTATATCTATATTAAGAAAGTGTATTTGATTCTAAAGTAATCCTTAATCTCCAATCAACCCATTTTTTAAATAAGTATTTTCTTGCAATTATTTCTGGTGCCTCTTCTTATTGCCTTGTTCCCAGGCCATGCTTACTTCTGAATGTAATCTGATGTTCAGAGACGAAAGTGCGGTCTGTCAGCACAGTATCATCTTTGCTATCATAAGAATAGCTTGTATATGATGTACCCCTACTCCACTCCCTAAACCCAATGTACAATGACATGGGAATGTCTGCTCCTGTCTGACCCTGTCAAATTTATCACAGATTGCAGATCTCAGTTTCACCTATACACTAGAGCTCATATATGTGCTGAAATCTTACCTGTCCCCTGGAAGAGTTAATTAAAAAAATACTACACCTTTTCTATTCCCTCCACCAACGTCTGAGGTACCAGGCTCATTAACTGTACCCAGATCACTTGAATAACAGTCAGGGTTCCATAAAACTTAAGCAGTAGATTAGTTCAAGCACAGAAAACCCAGAAGTTGATTGACTTAAAGGTTAGGATTTCTGGTAAATATTGATTCCAATATTAGTTATGGCACACATGTTACCACATTCCAAATCTTTTGTACAGAAAGGCAAGGCTTTCTCATACCATTAATACAATTTCTCACTAATGGAATACCAACATGACTGACCATCAGCTAATAACACATATGATGAGTGGCAGAGAGGTGAACCATTCAGCTCTCTTTGGTTTTATGGTTTAGCTCCCAGCTAAGGTGCCATCTGTTTAGATTCTTTAGATTCTGCATGTCACTTTTGCATCTGGATGGGGTTTTTTTTTAGGTTTCATCCCATATCCCAAAGGAAACCTTCCAAATCGCCTGCAAGTGTGCATCCATTTCATAGGTTCATAGGTGTGTACTAGGCTAATGACCACAAGGGCCTTTTTAAGACTTGCCATGCATCCCGAATCACTGACAAGTTCTGGTACCCTTAACAACTGTAAGCAGGGGCTTGATAGATGAAACATTTACAAGCAGGGCCTGGGAGATGAACCATTTACAAGTTGCCTGTGTCCATGAGACATAGGTGCCAAACCAGGTATGAATTTCCTGATCCCCATCTGATTGCCCAAATTACTCTTGAATTGGGTTAGGGAAGAACTCTGCTTCACATGGATGGGAAGCCTGTTCCAGACAAGGGGTAGTCTCTGCAATACATGCCTGTCTCTCCAGCCAATCTTATTTATACTACAGGCAAGGCTTAACTCTTTAGAACAGATAATTCTGGTGCTGTTTATTTTGTGGATATGCAGGAAGTCCATCAGGGTTGGGACTGGCAATGCCTTGTATGCCAGGCATAGAGCTCACCCTCACCAGCCTGCAGGAGACAGAATACAGGGATAGGGCCTTAAGATGGCTTGCATGGGACATGCTACTTATGCTCTGTATTCTTTTAGTGAGGAACCCCCATGGACGTTTCAATTGTTGGATGTGCCTAGTTAGGTAAATACCAGAGGGGGCATTGTACTCAATGATAGCTTAGATACAGTGGAACAATGTCCTCAATGGACCTAGATGCTATGCCTTTGTTTATAAGTTGCACAACATAGAATTGCTTCCTTACTACTGTTATATACATGAGAGTCAAAGGCTAGATTACTGTCTATGTGCATAGCCAAGTCCCTGACTACTAGGCAAGCTCTTTAGGGTGTGTTGTCAATAAAAATAGTTACCAGGGTGGATGATTTCCCATTTTTTTGGCATTTAGTTGTAAGCCATGGCTCTCACACAAGTTATTTGACTGTGTTAGCTGTTCCTGGAGAACATTTCTGTTGTTGGAGGATTCTATGATTGCTCTTAATTTGCAGTCATCTGTCATACAGAGGCCCTTGACATTGGTCTTGACTTCAGAGAAGTAAATGCCAAAAAAAGTGAGGTCCCACGACTAATCCCTGAGGGACTCCACTTGTGACTGGTCTATTTGTAAAGGTGGAATCCCTAATTCTAACTTCCTGGGTCCTGTCTCTGAGCCAGCTGGCTATCCACCTGGTGACAAAACGGTTTATACCTAATCTCTTGAGTTTGTCAACAATGCCCAGTTGAGGTATTGTGACAAATGCCTTGACCAGGTCAGGGTAGGCAGTGTGAACTGTTTTGCCCTCACCCATTGCTTCAGTGTCCTTCACAAAGAAGTCCACCAGGTTGAGTAGGCATGATCTACCACTGACGAAAACAAACTGGGTTGGATCCAGTGTCTGAAGTTTTCCTATGTTATTATCGATAATTTCCATGATAATTCTTTCCACTGCTTTACATATCAGATTAGTGAGACTTATGGTTCCATAGTTTGCAGGGTTTGTAGAAGGCCCACCTTTGTGCATAGTGATGACTGCTGCTGTTCTCCATTCATGAGGCATTAAGCCTATTCGGATGCTACAGTTAAATAACAATTCCAGATGGCCTGATAGGTCATGTTTCATGCTATTTAGAAGGTATCCTGAGATATTGTCTGGAGCCATTAATACAGTGTTTTTGTCCTTAGAGTGACCATTGAGGACCTGTTCCCTAGTGACAGTGTGTGTGTGTGTGGGGGGGGGGGGCGGGGGAGGTATATATTTATAGAAGGGAGGTTGAGTAGGAAACAGAAGGACAGTTAGAGCTGGATTTGATTTCCATTTGGTTTGCTATATCTTCTGGCTCACTGTAGGTGGCTCTATTAACAATGAGCTCTGCACACAGTTATGTATTGCCTTTGAGGTTGCAGACATAGCTAAAGAAAGCCTTGTGGTTGTCCTTAGTCTGTAAGGCCAAATATACCTCACATTTGGCTTTGGTAGACTTTATTTGTTCTCAGAGTTGTTTGTTTAGTTTGATGAAAGTGTTTTTACCCTGCTGGTTGCTGCACATCCTAATTTTTGCCATGATTGTCTTCCTTCTGTTATACAGCCTATTGACTTTGTGATTCCACCAGGGTGGCTTGTTTTTGAGTTAGTTCTGTACTTCTTCATGGTGAGTATAGTTCCCCGTATGCAGCTATTAACATGTATAGGGTTTCTGTGGACAGTTCTGCAAAGGCAGCAGTGTTCTCAGGTTTATGAGGGCTTAAAATGCTGCCAGATTATCACTTAATAGCAGGAAGCTAGCCTTAGAGTAGTTCTTGAATATTCCATGGTTATCTGGGGGTCCAGGTTTTATTTTTAATTCAAAGGAAACCATTTTGTGGTCTGACCTTACCAGGGTTGACATTACACTAGGGGGTGTGCAGCATTCTTCCTTATTTGTGATGACCAGATCCAATATGGTTGCACCCCTGGCTGGTGTATTGGCAATCTGGTCCAGGGAGTTTGTGTTTAAGTTGTTTATTATCAGAATACATATGTCCTCATTTATATGACTTTTTGTCATTAATGTGTTTCCTAATGCATATGATTAATCAACATGGTTGTCCTCCACATGTAATAAGTTGTATTCTTTTATTATTAAATAATTCTGTTTCCTGTATGTCAGTCAAGCAACTCATGAAGATATTTTTGTAGTTGCAGTTGGCCACTACATGAATTTACAAGGGAGGCAACTTTAATATTGTCAGCAAACATTTCCAAACAACAGCAACTGCCAATAAGCACTGTAGATATATAAATATGAAGCAGATAAAATCATTGAATGATTGCAATAAGGGCATTTCAGGCAACCACCCAGGGCCCACAGCTTTAGTGGACCTATCAGGCTGGTTGGGTAAATTATGGCAACCAGGGTATAAAAAAAAACAAAGAAAAAGAAAAGAAACAGTCCTTGCAAAATGCAGCATCCAAGGTATTAAAAAAGGTGTAAGGACCTCAGAAATACCACAAGGACTGAGGCAAGCCAAGAAACCTCCTAAAATAAGATGGGTTCCAAAAATCTACTTTTTTGCCTATTTTTTTTTTTGGTTTTTGTTAAGAGCATAAAGGAGCAACTCAGAAGCATTACCTGATTAAGTGATATGTTCTGAGTTGCACAGTAGGTAAATGAAGGCAGAAAGACTCAAACCCTATACCCTAGACTAGAAGAGGCAGCTCATTATGAGCTTAGAGGCCAGACCCTCATTCTTTAATAAATTGCTGATGATTATGGCCATTCAATAATACTAGTAATTAGAGTTTCATAGTTTTTTGTTTTTCAGAAGATACATGCAGATGCATGATCCATTCTGTTATTTTTTTTTCAAGTGAATTAGTGTACTTTGTCTTCTGTTTTGGAGAAAATCTCTGCTTTTGTCTCATTTTTATTTCCTATCCCTCATTAACCAGTCTGCTAGCTAGTACAGAGGACTTAGCTGTTTATGAGTTGGTTTCTCTTGCCATGGTTCAGGATTTGATTCATTTCATCTTCATTTGCCAACTGCATGACTTCAAACAAATTATTTAATGACACAGTTCTCCTGGGTCATCCTGAAAAGGGACACATTTTCCATGTCCATTTTTTCTGGTAAATCACTAAGGATTACAGTCAGTCAGTAATGCCAATCATTAGAATTCCATAGTTCTTATTGCTCATAAAATACATGTCCTTGCAACACCTGTTGTTCTGTTAACTTTTTATGTGAACTAGAGTTATGCAGCACTCAAGACTGTGAACTATTAATAAACTTCATCTTGTAGTGAAATGATCAGTGTTTGAATCCTTACACTTCTAGGGCTGACATTGAAAAGGAAATGTTTTTCAGTAGTTTTACCTGGTTAGCAAATATTTAAAAGAAAATAATATTTAAAAGTTATCTCATTTGGGTGTTTGTCCCCTCCCCCATCATATTTGGCTTTTACTAGAACTCCTGAGCAAAGAAGTTGAGAACTATTTGGTATGTTGCTTTTAAAATTTCCATTTTTTGGCAAATTGTCATGGATTCCAGTCACAAAATAATGACAGGCATGTGAGCTTTACATTTTGTATCTTTCAGTAAATTCTTGCTACTTCAAAGCTTGCTATTCTAGCAACTTTCAAACTTATCTTCATCATCATCAATCCTGTTTTTCCAATGTTCTACATGAAGATGGGGTGTTGTAGCAACTCTCTCTCATTACAATGACACCATCCTACCTTCTTTAATAGTCATGCCTATCATATCACTTTGCTGGATGCACATATTTCCTCTTGCTTGGGTTTGAGTACCACGAAGTAGTAATATTTGCACCACTCTTTTCATGCCTGTCATATCTCTTTGCTGGAAGCACATATTTCCTCTTGCTTAGGTTTGAGTACCACGAAGTAGTAATATTTGCACCACTCTTTTCATGCCTGTCATATCTCTTTGCTGGAAGCACATATTTCCTCTTGCTTGGGTTTGAGTACCACGAAGTAGTAATATTTGCACCACTCTTTTCTATGCCTGTCATATCTCTTTGCTGGATGCATATATTTCCTCTTGCTTGGGTTTCAGTACCATGAAGTAGTAATATTTGCACAACTCTTTTCATGCCTGTCATATCTCATTGCTGGATGCACATATTTCCTCTTGCTTGGGTTTGAGTACTGTGAAGTAGTAATATTTGCTCCACTCTTTTCATGCCTGTCATATCTCTTTGCTGGAAGCACATATTTCCTCTTGCTTGGGTTTGAGTACCATGAAGTAGTAATATTTGCTCCACTCTTTTCATGCCTGTCATATCTCTTTGCTGGAAGCACATATTTCTTCTTGCTTGGGTTTGAGTACCATGAAGTAGTAATATTTGCTCCACTCTTTTCATGCCTGTCATATCTCTTTGCTGGAAGCACATATTTCTTCTTGCTTGGGTTTGAGTACCATGAAGTAGTAATATTTGCACCACTCTTTTCTATGCCTTACCGTTCAGCTCCTTTGGCATTCTTCTTACCATTCCTGGTACTCTGTGCCAGTTGGCTACAGCCCTGCTGTTTCTAGTTTTCACCTCCTCATTCACACTTTCTGTCTCTTCAACCATCCCTCCAAGATAATTGAAGTTGTCCACCTGTTCCATGATTTCCCTTCTATCTCAGTTTTGAGTTTCTTCTGATTTCTCCCATTCACTGCCATTACAACTGTCGTATCTATACAGTCTGTTTCATTCTGTATGTCTTCAGATTTGCATTCTAATCTCCTATCATTTGCTGAAGCCCTTGTTCATAGTCTGCCTCTAATGCCACATCATCTGCATACAGCTTTGATGTTCTGTCTCCTCCACCCTATTTTCCAGATATTTGTCTAATGCTCATATAAGTATGAACAGTAATGGACTCAGACCTGAACCCTGATGCACACCCACTCTGACTGCGAACACCTCTGCGAACACTGATTATACTTATGTCATTGGATTCCTCTGCACAGTCTTCACTAATTTTGTCAGTGTTTCTGGGACTTCAAACCATTGCAAGGCTGTCCAAATCAGCTTTCTTGGCACCTTATCATATGCTTTCTCCAAGTCTAAGAACATCCATTTGGACTGCTTTCCCATCTCTAGCTTCTTCTCAACTATCTTTCTCACTGCAAACATTGGATTAAGTTTACTACATCCTGATCTGAATCCACACTGCTCATCTGCCATCTTGCTTTCTACTGCTCTGCTTTTTCATTTATCTATCACACTGTCCAGAACTTTCATGCAATGTGCAGATGTTTGATACCTCTATTTTGCCCACAGAAGCCATTTCTCTCCTAACTTACCCAACATCGTGATTATATATGCTTTGACCTCATCTGAGTTTGCTGCTTTTCCTGATCTTACTTCCTCTAAGGTGAGATCCTTTTCTTCCATTGTAAGCTGCATCTGGAGCAGTACATTAAGAAGCTGTTGGAAGTACTCCTTCCATTTGCCTTTAATGTCCTCTGGACTGTTGAGCAGGTTGTTGCTGGCATCCCTTATGTAGGATGTCTGAAAAGTATCTTCTTTATCTTCTTGTCTTTGCCTTGCAACATAATAGAATGTCTTTGTTCCATCTGCTGAGTTACTTTCCAAAAGTTAGTATAGTGTCTCTGATGTTTTGTTCTTTGCTACTGCAATTGATTTCTTATAATCTTTGTTAACCAACCAGTATTCCTTCAAAGTCTGATCCATCTTTTCTGTCTCCTACTTTTTTCTGCGCTCCTTTTTTTCTTTTGAAGTCTTCCTGGACTTCTGCATTCCACCAACTGTTTTCCTTATGTATTTTATTCCCATTCCTGGCTCTACCACTTATCTGTTTTGTAGTACTCATATATGATATTTTGAGGTGCTGCCATTCTTGTTCAAGTACATCTATTTCCTCCTCTTCCTGAGCTGCTATGGCCCAGAGTATTTTCTTGAACATTTTATGCTTTGTCTGCAGTCAACCTCCAGGTCTTCTGCCTAGTCTCCATTAAACTTAGAGCCTTCTCTGACCATTGCTCACAGCTCATTGTGGCAACTAGTGGTTTATGATGTGGGACACTTGTTTCCAATCACTGTTACTATCCCAGTGCCCTTTCTTTAACAGGAGGAAGTCTACCTGAGTTGCATGTTGGCCACTCTTCTATGTGATCTCAGGACAATCTGTCTTGCTGTACCATATGTTGACCATCATCAAGCCATTTGACAAACAGAAGTCTAGAATGGCCTGTCTTTCTTTATTCATGTTGTCCCATCTGTGTGAACTCAGACATTCCTCATATCATGTTCTATGTGTCCAAATATGTGCATTCCTCTCCCTCATTATCAACATCAACTCATTTTGTCCAACTTTATCTAATGGGTCTTGCAGCTTCTCCCTGAATGCATGTTTTCCACTCTAAAACAACCATAGTGTGGGGCATAGGTTGAGATTATGAATAATGCTCTATCCTTACACTGGAGTCTGACTGCAATGAGTTTGTCACTAATTTTGATGACATCCATCACAATCATCTGAAGCCTCTCTCAAACTACATTTCCCATACCATTTCTAGTCTGTGCTATCCCAGGTAATAGATGATCCCATACCAAGTGGCTTTGCTGCACTGCCCTTCCATCTTATTTCCTAGATACAGAGGATATCCAGCCTCCTCTTCCAGCCAACCTGTGCCCTGTTATTGAACCTATATTTGGTATAGTAATCCTTATTTCATACTTGGCAGGTTGACTGTCCAGCATTTGCTCAACAGAGGTATCACAGGTAACCTAAGTTGGGCAAATGGAGTCCTGCTGGCCAGTAGCTCATTGACCTAGGGCTGCTGGGCTTTATGGCAGGCACACATTGGCCAACAGGACCACAGAGACACCACCCATTTTTAGCATGGGTCTCTGGCATACATTCTCCCAAACACATTTGGAAAGAAGTTAACCTGTTTACAGGAAGAAAACCTACTTAAGATACCCTGTCTACAAACACCATTCAGTGTGGTGCAGCACAATTTTCTCCAGAGGATTTCCTTCAAGAACTTTGCAATTTCACATCAATAAATTCCACAACTCCCACATATCACACATTGCTCACTCCACCACCATTCACTCCCCTCTTCTACTTCATAAGTATACCCGAATAAGTCTTAATTCTATTTGAAAATATTTACACTGATGCTGCTCTTGGATTTAACAACATAAACCCTTGGGTCCTATATCTCTACAGAGAACATCTATGTCTTCTTCTCACCCAATATATAATCTATGTCTTCCACAAAACATCATGCCACAGATTTGAAAAGCTGTTCTAATTAAACCCATCCCAAAGCAAACTAAGCAAAATATGCCACTCACTTCTGTCTAATTTCCATCCTCCAGATTCTGAGCAGATGTCTTGAAAATATAGTCTACACCTAACTCACCCTCTGTATCCAGCAGTACCACCTACTCTCCTCCAAACAACATGGAATATGGCCTAGATAAAGTACTATGACAGCACTTTGGTACCTAAGTAATGAGATCTCACTAAATTCTCATAGTGGCCTCCTTACATGAGCCCTATTTATAGACTTGACATCTTCTCCAAAAGAAACCTCTCCCTGGTTTAAAAACTTCCTCACTGACAGACACTTCGAAGTTAAAATAAGATTTTCAAATCAGAATCTGTACCTATTACCTAAGGTGCAACAGAAGGATCCATTCTTGCACCTGTCCTCTTCTCAGTATTCATTGACAAACTTCTTTGTGACCTTCCACATCTCACACTTATAGGTTCATAGGTAGGTACTAGGCTATCAGCCCAAGGGCCCACGTAAGCCTAGCCAGTACGGTGCCATAGCTTACGCCACCCAAGAAAGTTATTTTCCTGTGCCACTGTCCAACAGAGACACAGAAGTGATCTCCGGGGTGTATTTCCTATTTCCCATCCACTCATCAAAATTTTTCTTGAAGAGTGCTAATGAAGAACTTTGCTTGACATAGATGAGTAGCTTGTTCCAGAGTATAGGAAGTCTGTGGGACAGGAATCTATCCCTCCAGCATGTCCTGTTTATTGTGGTGACAAGGTTTAGGTCCCTAGAGCATGTAGCTTGGAGGGATTGGGATTTCTTTAGGTGTAGCATGTCCAACAGCTCTGGGTTTGACATAGCTTTATATGTTAGGCAGAGATCACCTCAGAGTAGGCGATATGCTATGGAGTAAAGCTGGAGTTTTTTGAGGTGGTCAGTGTAGGGCATTTGTTTGAGGCCAGTAATCCTCTTTGTGAGGTACTTCTGTGGCCTTTCCAGCTGCTGCAGATGTCTTGTGAGGTACATTCCAAAAGGGGCATTGTACTCTATAATGGGTCTAATGAGTGACGAGTAGAAGGGAACAATGACCTCTTTTTTCCTGGATGAGAACCCTTTTATGATGAGGTGTGCCATGTAGAAGGACGTCCTGACTACTGTGGCGATGTGACTATCAAAGGAGAGACTACTGTCCAACTGGGTCCCAAGGTCTCTTATCATGCATTCAGTGTTAAGTAGATTGCTGCCTATGTGGTAGTTCATGGGTACAGAGTTTTTACCAAAGGGGATGACACTGCACTTTTTGGCATTGAGCTTGAGGCCATGGCTCTGACACCAGGCATCTGTCTCAGTGAGGCCCTTCTGTTGGATGTCCACATCATTTGGGGACTTTACTATGGCTCCTAGTTTGCAGTCATCTGCAAACTTCATCAGCCAGAGGCCTTCTGTGTTAGCCTGTACTTCAGAGAAGTAGATACCAAACAGGAGAGGTCCCAGGACGGAACCCTGTGGCACTCCACTTCTCACTGCCTTGAGGTCAGATTTGAAGTCTGCAACTTTTACAGTGTGGGTTCTGTCAGTGAGCCAGTTGGCAACCCATCTTGTGATGTAGGGATTTATACCTAGTTTAGTGAGTTTAGCTATAATTCCAGAATGGGGGATCGTGTTGAAAGCCTTGGCGAGGTCAAGATAGGCTGTGTGAACCACCTTACCCTCATCCGCGGCTTTGGTGACTACCTCAAAGAAGTCAATCAGTTTCAGGAGGCATGATCTGCCTTTCACAAACCTGAACTGGGTGGGATCCAGAGTTTGGAGGTTACCAATGTCTTTGTTTATGAGTTCCATGATGATACGATCCATGACCTTCAAGACTAAGCTCGTCAGGTTAATAGGTCGATAGTTCCCGGGATCAGTGGTGGCTCCCCTTTGTGGAGTGGGAGAACTGTTGCTGTGTGCCATTCAGTGGGCACAAAGCCTGATGTGAGGCTATTATTGAACATGGTGCTTAAGTGGGGACCCAGTTCATTCTGAAGTTCATGTAAAATGCAGCCTGGGATGTTGTCCAGTCCCATGGATGCTGTATTTTTGGCTTTAGAGAGTGCAGCTTTTACCTACATAGTTGTGATTACAGGGACTCTGCATTCTTCCTGTATAAATATGGGCCCTTTAAGGGGTGAGAGGGAGGTAAAGTTAGCACTGAATCGATCTGCCAGGATGTTGGCAATATCAGTTGGTTCTGTAATTTTCGTGCCTTTGTGCTGTAACTCAGAGCAGATCTGGGTGTTGCCATCTAGATTCTTGACATAACTATAGAATGTTTTGTGGTTGTCCTTGGATTTAGTGGTGATTTTGTTTTCATAGCTAGCTTTGGAGGATCTTATAAGGGATTTCATCTTCTTACTGAGGCTGGCCAGGGAGCTTCTCCACTCATGGGATTTTACTCTCCTTTGCGACAGTTTCTTCCTTCTGTTGTACAGTTTGTTTATGGCAGGAGACCACCAGACTGGCTTCCTTTTTTCGGAGGATAGTGTCCTGATTCTGTTTGGGATAGCACGACCCATGCACTCGTGTAAGTGCTTATAGAGTGCATTTGTGTAGGATTCAGCAGTTTAACTGTATTGTCCATCTGCATGGGTGTCATGAAGTTCACCACTTCTGTCTTAAGAAGCATGGAGTTGGCTTTGGAGAAATTTTTTACTGTGGTTTCCTTAATGGGGGGTGGGGGCAGGATGTGGATATCAAGGGTGATAAGCCTATGGTCGGATCGGACCAACGAGGAGTTGACTTCAGGTGTGGAACACCGCTTATCCTCTATGCCTATGCCTATGACATGGTCATTTGCTGATCAGGTCACTCTCACACCAACATTCAATTCCAACTCCAGTCAGATTTACACAAGCTCCCCCAGTGGCTCATAAACCATAAACTATATCTCAACCCCACTAAGAACAAAACAATGCTTTTTGGAACTCCAAAGCACCTGACTCTTTAAACACAGCCATACCATAGAGAAAACATCCATCTTCAAATACCTACAATTATGGCTTGATCTGTCACTAAAGTTCTATTTCAACATAGACAAAGTGAAATCCAAAATAAACTCTCTTTTTGGGGCCAAAAAGATATCCCTGTTTCTATACCAACCAACCAGTGCAACCATTAGTAAAAGAGTTCTTTTTTTCTCAACTTTTTATGTGCTCCCATTTTGCTTCTGCTTCCAAGGAAAACATTGTCACATTCCAGACTATCTCTAACAGCATCTGCTGATGCATTACAAACTCACCTCTCTATGAGCATCACTATATCACCCTAGAAAAAGCCAAATGGCTATCCATAAAACAAAAATCTAACCTTTTAGGATCCCATCTCTACAAACTACTCCAACTCCAAACATCTGCTGCCCTTACAGCTAGAGTTCACAAAAAAACTCCTTATACAACCAGAGCCAGTACTGACAAACTACACTAACACTCATTACCCCTAGAACCAAACTCCACAGCACTTCATTTGCTTTCTCCTTTCAGGCACCTACTCTTTGGCAAGCTTTCCCCATCGATATTAAGGAAATCAACACTTATTCCAAATTCAGAATGCAACTCAAAAGACACTTCTTCATCCAAGCCAAATGGCCCTACTTCAATACAGCACATATCACCTAACCTATCTCCTCACTTAATATTCACTATAGATTGATCCACTTTAGAAACTAATGTTTATATTGTACATTGCATTCTTCTTGATTGTACATTGCACTGTTCTTGTTTACTAGAATGGATATACGCAGTTTTTTATGTAATTAGTCTGAACTACTCTGCTATTGCTTACATTTCTGTATTTTATGTTTCTGAAACATTTTGTATTTCACCCAGGTTGAGCCTGAAATTGGTCAGTATTGATCAGTGTCCTACCCTGGTAAACAAAACAAAAAAAATAAAATAAATAGATTGGAGTAGGTTGGGTTCTCAACCCCTTATTGCTTTAGCAACTTTCTAAATATTCAAGGAAATATTTAAAATCTCTTTCTAATTTTAGGTCTTGTCATGGCTGTGCATGGGAAAAGCAATGGGCTGAACTATATGGTTCTCATAGCAGCAAGCTGAAATACACTTTTTTATCATTGCTGACCTATTTGTTAATTCATTTGTTTGCAAGCAATCATCTGAGTGTACAGTCATACAAGTGGTTGCAATTATGCTCATGTGTGTGTGTGTGTGTGTGTGTGTGTGTGTGTGTGTGTGTGTGTGTGTGTGTGTGTGTGTGTGTGTGTGTGTGTGCGTGTGCGTGTGTGTGTGTGTGTGTGTGTGTGTGTGTGTGTGTGTGTGTGTGTGTGTGTGTGTTTATGAGTTATCTATAAATACTTAGTCCTTGTATCCCGGAGTAGTTATGGTGCAAAGGAAAGACTGAGTTGTAGTAAACAGGAGCAGTGTCATATGAGACAGATTTGGGGTGAGATCCTTGGTTTCATTGTTTTGTTAACTATTACAGTCCCCCGGATTCATGAAGCTCGGCGCAAGTCCGGCGTAAGGCTTGCGCCGGCCGTGCGGCGTAGATGTGGAGTAGACGCGCCATATGCATATTAATGAAGGCGCACAGCTGCCACAGCCACGTGCATAGGAAACGTGCGCGAGTGCAAGGGGCGTATCGAAGTTGCACAGGGAGGCGTGTCAATGTCGGCTTTCAAGGAGCAACCTAAACTGCTGAATATTATATTCCACCAGCAATAGTAATCGTATCTATCAGTGTCCGCGGAGACTGAAACATATGCAAAGCAGAGTCCCTGTGAACAGAAAATGAAGAGTCAAACACAAATGCACGGTAGGGAATAACGGGTCCCTACCCATGAACAAATGACAGGAAAACCGTGTGCCTGTAGTCCAACGTAGTGTTGATAGCTATACCATGTGGAAGTGAAACGTATCAGATGTTAGCGTGCCGCCAGTAGGTACGTCCAGTCCAACGGAGAGGGTCACCATCCGACCCATAATTTGAGGGAGGGAACATAGCTGTGCAGATGTATCCATAACAAAATATACGAGGAGAAATGTAGATATAGGTAGTGACCGTATGTCTGAATCATATACCACAAGCCATGTAATAGTCACATACAAAAGGTATGTCTGTATTTCACATACCAAAAGTGAAAGGAAATAGCATACGCATGTAAACGAAACAGAAGGAGCATATAAACAAGCCATAACAACACGGACATATGTAGGCCGAAAGGAACAGTATGATCCGTACCGTCGACCAAGATTACCACCTGTCCCACTTTGCGAGCGACAGTTCCTCTGTGGGCAGATGTGTCCTGACACAAACATGTAAAACTGGCAAATGTCCAGAGAATATAGGACACAATTCCTCCGTAGACGTCATGCAATAGTTGCATTAAACATATTTCACTGGACGTATAATACAATAAGATACCAAAATGCTACAAGAATAAGCTTAGATATAGGCAAGAATTGTAAGTTCTATCTGCCGAACTGACCTTGGGTATGTGTCGGCCTGGAAAATATGCTGTATTCACCGCAACTGTCACAGTAGGGTTGCCACCCTTACAAATGGCCAAAGTGGGACATGTTTGGTACAGACATCAGACTGTACAGGCCGACACATACCCACGGCCAGTACAAAGGACTGAACATAACTGTTTTGCCTACAGAAAAGTGTATTCCTGTAGCATTTTAGTTGCTTATTCTGTTTCTCATAACAGTCAGGTATTTCAGATACAGAATTAACTGTTTAATGCAACTATCACATAAAATATAAGAAATATGTGTGTCCTAAAATCTCAGGACATTTGCCATGTTGACAATTACATGTCAGGACACAACTGCCCAAAGAGGGACTGCCCCTCGCAAAGTGGGACAGGTGGTAACCCTATGTCACACTCTGGCCAATTGAAAATGTGGAAACACAACCGTTGACTGTGGGGAGGCAATGTCCACAACGGTCGGACATGTGTAAGGAATAGCTTGGACATAGGAAAAGGTGCCATCCTACCAATGAGTAGAACAGGCTGGCAAAATCCGGAAGTCAGCTGTATAATCCGAACGTGTATGTGACATAGTCGAACGGGTAGTACCCGGATACACCAACCAAGTAATGAAAGTGATGTAAGGGCGTGTACCTATGTGCGTGAGGTATAGTATATGGAAGCAAACATGGCAGGGTAGTCCACACAACCATAAAGGTACCCGACACATGCAGGGTAGTCAATGTGTAACTCTGGCCATGTCATGGGCCAGCAACCAATGTAGTGCTCTATGGGGTGTGAGTAATTCTCGTGTGAGGGGTGTGTGTTTAATGGTAAATTCCACAAAGGCGATAAATGTGTTGTATGCAGAAAAGGTGAACCAGAGGTGTATGAGGGGGCAGCAGGTGAAGTGGAAAGAAACACAACCTCATGTAGAAACAGCTGCAAGACAAGCAGACAGGCCATAGTGTAGAACACAATCTCACAAACATATGAATATGGAAATATGCGAGACAAATGTATAGATACGGCACCGTCACATACCCACAGATGGGTCCTGATGGAACTGGCCATAACAAATGCAACACACCTGGATGCATAATAGCCTACCCAGCATACCCTCCACAACACACAACCTGCCACCATATCAGAACGTCCACCAAATCCAGCCGTACTCGGTCCACTGGTTTGTTGCAGAAACAGCTACACACAGTGACCCCTATGCATATGTAGTAGGTATTGTCACCCTAGGCAGTGTCAGGATTGCAAACCATGTATCCCCTGCAGGTAAAACCCCTGCACATTTTCGTGCATCCACAAAAATCTTCGTTATCTAACTTGTTTTTGTCTTGACCAATTTTTGGGATATCCCTCACGGGATGACCAACTTGTGTAAATAGTAGAATGGATATGACGACATGATGTCCAATCCAGTAGATATCTGGTCACAAGTCAGAACATGCAGTGGAGGTCCATGACACTGTCCAGCCCTAAGTGGGCATGCATAACCTACCACCCAGGATAAAGTACCTTCCCGTGATGCACATGTCCAGACACGAACAGGAGGGAGAATATAATGCACACATTTGCAAAGTGGAAAATGGCATGAGGGTGAGGAAGACACTACATAAACAGGTCAACCCTGATCAAGTGTGAGGGACACTGACTGTGTGCAGTCATGACTGACCATACCTGTCAACCTGTGTGAGCAAGATATCTGGACAGAGCCATGAATATAAGTGAGACAAAGGTCCAAAATCAGGGACAATCTGTAAACATATCTCTTAGAAACATAGAATTTGATAGAATAACAGTTTGCACATTGGCATTAATGTCTGGAGTATGAAGTCTGAAACCCAACTGTCTGTCAGCACGTTCCGACTGCAGTCATTAATGCTGAGCTACTGCTGTGCCAGAACACAACAGCGTATTACAGAGGTCTGTGCCATACCACTCAACTGTCCGGATATTCGCAGAATGACTAGGGTCACCACCTGTCCCACTTTGCGAGTAACACTCCCTCTGTAGGCAGTTGTGTCCTGTGAAAAAAGTCAACACATAGCAAATGTCCTGAGAGTTTATTTCCTAATTTACTTTAATAGTCACATAAAACGGTTATTTTATATATGAATCCTCAATATGTTATGTGAAGTAGCATAAGCAATTCAAATGTTACTAGAATAACCTATTATATGTACAAAAAAGGTTAAAGTTCAGTACTATGCATGGCTGTAGGTATGATTTGTCCTGGAAAATCTGACATCTCTACAGAACATGTCCCAGTTTGGGCAGTCGAAAAGGTGGCAACTCTAAGAATGACCACAGGTTCGCCCCATAGTGTTGGTGTGTGCCTCTGACAATCTGCACCAGTGTGGTAAATAGCTGGGGATTGACATCACTAAATAATGAGAAATATCCTGAGTATAAGACTCCACAACCTGCACAACAGTCATGCTAATGCAAAACCTAGCATTATATCAATGTTCTAAGCTTGTAAGAGCAATCGTTAAAATGTGTCCCTAATTGTCCCCCCATCGTGTAGGTTTTGCACAGGTTCGGTGCTCTAAGAGGTTGAGAGGTATGTTCTGTAAATATTTTCAGGAACAGCCCTCACACTTGTGTAATGTACAACTGCATACCTGTAGTCACTTCATGTCCAAAAATAATAATCCCCATATGACTGTATACAGGTAATAGTCAAATGTGAATGGGAACACCCCTCATCGTGGAGTATGGACTATAACAACCCCACCCATAATATGTAATGCCAACAGAATAAGCTGCTGACAGGTGCCCAAACACCTGTGTCTATAAACACAGGTAAAACTTCAAAATAGTGAGATAATCCCTGTCCATATGCTTCGTCTGACATTTGACCTTGGACAGGGAAGTTACGTTCACCAGGTGGACACGCCTAAACCCAGATCATTACATGAACACCCTGACAATCAAAGACATGTATGTGGCTGGACTATATGCCTTAGTGTTCTGCATATCCTCGGAGTGATTAACAAGGCAGCCGGAGTCCACAGTAGTAGGCAATAAGGAATGTGTAATATGGAGTACCGCCTTTTTCCCAGCAGGAGAATGGATGCCTGTGTCGTAGGTGAAGCGGTGAGGTGTATGTTGCTGTAGCTAAGTACTATGGGTATGCATATCAATGCAGGAGAATACCAATAGAATAGTGGTCCCGGTATCCGACCAACGTGAATGAAGTCCCAGTTGACTACGACCACTGCACATATAACCTGAAAGTGTAATGAAAGCATTCGTGCAGTACACACATTTAAATATGTAAAGGTGAACGTGTGTTTCGCAGTAGTCCGTAAACTGGAATACAGATATGTAACTGTTACGGTCAGAATTATGAAAGTTCACGGAAGCACAATTATCTATGAAACACATGTAACCCACAATAAGGATATGCAAGTGTGCCTGCGCGTGTGTAATCCGCTCACAGAATAGAAAATGAATGGTGTTTTCCCCACGTTCTATGTATATGGCTCATACCTGTTAAACCCGTAAAGTACGAAACCGGACAAAGCCATGACAACAACTGGTACAAATAGGGACAATCCCCAGATATTGCCGTAACAAACATAGAAAGTGGATAGAATAACAGGTGTGTCACTAGCATGGATTCTCTGAAGGGTATGAAGTTGTAACCTGAAATGTTTGTCATTATTTACCAACGTCAGTCTTTAATGATATGCCACTAACTTGCCAGATAGACACAAGGTTATGAAAAACAGACCAAAGATAAGAGGAAAACAGCTGTACATGCAGCAGAAATCTGTACAGTTGAAAGGTATGATATGGAGATATATATACACATATATCCACAGACATAATCCAAAGCAAATTACGAGATGAGGAATGTACAGACATATGTATATATGTACATATATAAATCTATACACACACGATACATGAATAGATATATACACAACAAACATATGTCCCTGTACATATAACACATGTATATAAATAGGTCACGGTATAGCTAATATGGATAGACAGACAGACATGCATGAAAGGAGAATACACCAATGGTTTCCAAACCATTGCACGGAAAGTACCAGTGTGACAGGGCCTGCAAGTTCTACACGTTAAACATGAATATAGGTGTCCTTTGCAGGACCCCAAAAATTGATTCTGTATGAAGTGCCAACCGTCATTGATGCAAAAGAAGTCACACCTGCAACTACAGTATAGGTGTACATGCAACAGTAGCAGGTGCAAGGGTAATAACACATGGGTCGATTGAATGTATGACGTACGAGCTGATATCCGCAGAGTGGGGAGTGCTCAGAAGTGTCCTCACACTTTATTATCGCTCACATTAAACATGTTTAATGGGTACTGTGGAGGTGTGTCAGGTATGGGAATCATGGGTATGCAGAATTGGGCTAAGGTGTTGGTTGGCACAGATCTATTAGGTACGTCCCATGGGAGTGATCAATATACCTATGTGGGTATAGCACATGCCTACATTCTCCAAAATGGTGCAACCCATCTACTGGATATTGTGTAAACCATTGGGGGAAGACGTAGGGACCTATATCAGTGTCATGTAGGCAATTATCATGGATGGACACGCGTATGACCAAGATGGTAACCATACCTGCCAGAATGTCAGAATAAGACAGCTGGACTAAGGCATAGTACACGACAGACAAATAGGGACTATATTAAATATACCTCAGACAAAGTCAGACCGTTGATAGAATAATTGTGTATGTTATGAGAGTTAGTAATCATGAAATAGAAATGTCAGTCATGATTACCTAACCGCACAGTCCGTCATGGCTTGCCAGCAATCTACCAGAAAGGCACATTATCATGACAAATGTAACAGAACATAGGTCAAACCCCAGGGCGTATACCCATAATGTGTACAGGTGAGAGGAATGAAGGTAACCCGTCCTAATGAAATGGACAGAACTAGTGATACTAGGTGGACAGGTGAGAAGAAAGACGTCAGGACAAATGACAAAATATGTACAAGTCATAAGCATGTCTGTCCACAAATGTGAATTACAATGTATGGCCTGTGAAAGTCAATGTGCAAGGTTAATAGACTCAAAAGACATGTGTCCCTCAGGGTGTAATGCATTGTCACCGATACAGTGTCCAGTCCCCCATACTCGTACGTGAGCTCTGCCACTGACGGAAAGCGCAAATACCGGCGTACAAATAAGGTACATGATGGAATAATTAGTGTGGATAAGCACCTGTTGGCCTGTGTGAGGAATATAACCCAGTGGGTGGGTGTGTCCCGCAATAGGAATGTAATGGTAACTGGCCTGTGATGGCACCATGTATTGTGTGTATTGCCGTAAGGAAATAGATGTCCAGTATCAGAAACATACCTCGCAACTGTACGAATGTGCAGATGTATGCCTCATATGTGTGGTGTGTTCCTCTCACAATCTGTACCTGTCAGCCAAATACCTGAGAACTGACGTCATTACATAATGATAAACATATGTGTTTAAGACCCCAAATCCCTCAGAAAGGTCATACTAATACAAAACCTATAATACTGTCAACTATCTACGTTTGTAAGAGCAATATGTAGAATCTGTCCCTATCTGTCCCCCCATCATGTTAGGCTTTGTACAGATAGTTTGCACTAGGAGGTTGATAGGTATGATCTGAAACAGATACATGTCTGAGGAAACAGCATTATCGACTGCAAGATAACTCAGAAGATATGAAAAGCGCTGCAGTAGGATGTTCATCCGCAGGTATGTGCTGACATGTCAAATGACACAGCAGTCTACAGGAAGTACCTATAGGGTGTCACCTTTACCAGTGATGACAGTGGGACATACCCACAGCCATGCATACACCACAAATAGACACAGCACACAGCAAAGCCTAGGCCATGATACATGAAGCCTCCGGTGTGTATGGATTGAGTGAGAGTACAGCAAGGAAAGATGACTGCCAGGCTATTCAGCAAACACCTGCAGGGGCGTGCAAGACCGCCCGTAACATGAACATTGCACGGACAATGTTTGGATTTGCAACATACCCCATTTGTATGTGTAAGCTATGCAAATGATGTAATGATAGGGTTGCCACCTTTCCAAATGTCCAAAGTGGGACATTTGTGCTACAAACATCAGATTTTGCAGGGCAAAATATACCCACAGCCAGTACAAAGGACAGAACTTCAGTTTTTTGCCTGAATAAAAGTCTATTCTTGTAGCATTTTAGTTCCTTATTATGTTTCTTATAACATTTAGGTGTTTCAGATAACTGTTTTATGCAACTATGACATAAAATATAGAAAATAATTTTGTCCTAAAATCTCAGGACATTTGCCATTTATTCACATTTTTGCAGGACACAACTGCCCAAAGAGGGACTGTTCCTTGCAAAGTGTGACAGGTGGTAACCTTACATAATCACGCGATACACGAAACAGTAAGCTGTCCGTGCAAGAGCAGCGTTATGTGCAGAAATGTACCCGGATCTTATGCGACTAACGTTTTGCACGTTGCTAAATGGAGCAATGACAGCTGCAAATACAGTATGAATACAGTCGAAGAAGCATGCCAATGTCCAAGTCCAAGGCCAGTGGCAACTTTGTCCATTGGATATCAATGAACCAGTAGTTGTCCTCCCCCGATCCCTGGTGTGGAAGCATAGCGCAGTGCCACGAGAACAGGCTGCGCTTCAAAACAAGACATATGGATAATATACATACAAAATGTAGGTTTTAGTTAGATGTTAGTACGCCATGCAGATGAATGGCAAGCTGGAGACAACATGGCTACTGCGTACTGGTACTTATGTGTGGAAGCGCTCTGTCAGAGATGTAACGAAGCATTTGTAGGCAGTGTGAGGCAAGTGAGGCTGAGGATAGTGAATCACAACATGCCATGCCATATGGGCCAAGCCTCTACCATGTAGTGTAGGTTAAGGGGACTATTAGAGTAGAAGATAGGTGAAAACATGAGTGTGTATGTACAAAACACTGTAACCTCACCAGAGCAGTGTCACATGTGTGCTGTCAGTACTCAGTGGAAGAGACGTGTCATGAGCTATCCTAGGGAATGTCAGTAGACTGACAGAGTATGCCATGGATACCACCGATGTGACCTGCAAACCTGCCCACAGTGTGTCTGCGCCCATGCGCGCCAGTAAGCCTGAGTAAGTATGTGTGCACACGTGTTAGCCTGTGTGCACATGTGGAAGAATGAGTAAGCTAGTGTACGAATGTTGAAGCCCGTGTAATGTTGTGTATGTGTTTGTAAGCATGTATACATGTGTACTACACACATCACACATGTACTGCACACACAGACACACATGCTGCCAATACTACACACATCAGTGAAATGGCACATGGATGGAGACTACATCATCAGAAGTAACAGTGCTGTAAACTATGCTACAGTCATGGTCATAGCTGCAATGCATCATGCCTGCTGAAGTACACCTGGAAGTAACACAGTGTGTTAACAGCATGCTAACATCAGCACCAGGTTAGTCAGATCCTGCATCAATGTTACACATCACAGGTGGTGGCACAGGTGACATCATATGCACAGGGTGTGGTATTAACATGTCCAGAGCTGTCATAGAGCCATCCAATGTACACGTAGGTGTGTGTGTGTGTGTAAGGGACAACGGTTATTGCATGGCCCAATGGTGGTGCAATGGGTGTGTGTATGTGATAGCCATAGCTGTTTGTGGTAAGTGTATGTGTCTGCATATACACAGGTACAGCATGTGTCAGCCATATACAGGAGGTTGTGGGACAGTCACAGACCGTACCTGCCAGGCTGTAGAGATCCCCATTACTGGCCATGGACACCCCTCCATGCATCCAACACAACTCAGTCCTGCACCTGTCAATGTCTACACATACAGTCCTGGGATCTGTACCAAAACCTGTGGATAAACGTGCATCTGTAATGTTAACCTGAGGTACATAGAATTGACAGTTACTACAGATGAATATGAGGCATACTCACACTCCAATGTAATAACCACTGCTGACTGTTGCCGAGATCTGCATACGACCAGTCAAAGCTGCTGCACTAACATTGTTTCCAATGCCCGTGTAATACCCAGCAACACAATAACCAGTCTCTACACATATATAACCCACGATCACTACAGCACACAGTATGTGCACTATCACAGAGCCATAGCAAATGTACATACATCCATGGTGCTCACGTACAGACAATACAGCAGAGTCAAGAGTGATAATCCCAACATACATATCTATATACAATATACATTATATATATATATATATATATATATATATATATATATATATATATATATATATATAGCAATATACATATATATATATATATATATATATATATATATATATATATATATAGCTATATATATATATATGTAGATAGATACACACACACACACACACACACACACACACACACACGTGGCAGGGTTGGGAGCAGTACATAAACGTAAGCACTGTACCACACGACAGCATCACGCAGTTACAAAACGCGCTACCGTGATCAGTGGATCACATGATTCACACAGGCACACATCTAGCCTGCAGACAGCAGCATCAAAGGCAAAGACGCTGCACGGATGTTATGGAGAGTGAATACTGTAAAAGCAATTTACTGTTGTCATGCAGCTGGAAACACACACACACACTTGGCAAGGCTGGGAGTCGAACATACACCTAACTACCCTAACACACTACAGCATGACGCATTTACAGAACACGCTACCGAGATTACAAAGCACAGCAGTCCCAGAGGCAGTCATCTAGGTGCATGTCATCATCCGCAAAGACATTGGTAGCAAACTGCTGTGGTGTGCGGCGTCTAAAAGCAAGACTGCGTCCCCAGGCAGATGGGAGCATGCGCGCAAACACACACACACACTTGGCAGGTCTGGGAGTCAAACATACACCTAACTACCCTAACACACTACAGCATGACACATTTACAGAACGCGTTACCAAGATTACTCAGCACAGCAGTCCCAGAGGCAGTCATCTAGGTGCGTGTCATCATCCGCAAAGACATCGGTAGCAAACTGCTGTGGTGTGCGGCATCTAAAAGCAAGACTGCGTCCCCAGGCAGATGGGAGCATGCGCGCAAACACACACACACACTTGGCAGGGCTGAGAGTTGAACATACACCTAACTACCCTAATACACTACAGCATGACGCACTTACAGAACGCATTACCGAGATTACTAAGCACAGTAGTCCCAGAGGCAGTCATCTAGGTGCGTGTCATCATCGACAAAGGCAAAGACATTGGTAGCAAACTGCTGTGGTGTGCGGCATCTAAAAGCAAGACTGCGTCCCCAGGCAGACAGAAGCATGTGCGCAAACACACACACATACACTTGGCAGGTCTCGGAGTCGAACATACACCTAACTACCCTAACATACTACAGCATGACGCATTTACAAAACGTGTTACCAAGATTACTCAGCACAGCAGTCCCAGAGGCAGTCATCTAGGTGGGTGTCATCATTTGCAAAGACATCGGTAGCAAACTGCTGTGGTGTGTGGCATCTGAAAGCAAGACTGCATCCCCAGGCAGACGGGAGCATGCGTGCAAACACACACACACACTTGGCAGGGCTGGGAGTTGAACATACACCTAACTACCCTAACACACTACAGCATGACGCATTTACAGAACGCGTTACCGAGATTACTAAGCACAGCAGTCCCAGAGGCAGTCATCTAGGTGCGTGTCATCATCCGCAAAGGCAAAGACATCAGTAGCAAACTGTTGTGGTTTGCGGCGTCTAAAAGCAAGACTGCATCCCCAGGCAGACGGGAGCATGCACGCAAACACACACACACACACTTGGCAGGGCTGGTAGTCGAACATACACCTAACTACCCTAACACACTAAAGCATGACGCATTTACAGAATGTGCTACCGAGATTACTAAGCACAGCAGTCCCAGAGGCAGTCATCTAGGTGTGTGTCATCATCCGCAAAGGCAAAGACATTGGTAGCAATCTGCTGTGGTGTGCGGCGTCTAAAAGCAAGACTGCGTCCCCAGGCGGACGGGAGCATGCGCGCAAACACACACACTTGGCAGGGCTGAGAGTCAAACATACACCTAACTACCCTAACCCACTACAGCATGACGCATTTACAGAATGCGCTACCGAGATTACTAAGCACAGCAGTCCCAGAGGCAGTCATCTAGGTGCGTGTCATCATCCACAAAGGCAAAGACATCGGTAGCAAACTGCTGTGGTGTGCAACATCTAAAAGCAAGACTGCGTCCCTAGGCGGACGGGAGCATGCACACAAACACACACACACACACACACACACACACACACACACACACACACACACTTGGCAGGGCTGGGAGTCAAACGTACACCTAACTACCCTAACACACTACAGCATGATGCATTTACAGAACGCGCTACCAAGATTACTGAACACAGCACTCCCAGAGGCATACTTCTAGCTGGGTGACATCATCCACAAAGGCAAAGATGCCGATAGGGAATGTATGTGGTGTGAGGCATCTAAAAGCATTACTGTGTCCCCAGGCAGCTGCAAACACACACACACACACACACACACACACACACACACACACACACACACACACACACACACAGACACACACTTGACAGGGCTGGGAGTCGAACATACACCTAACTACCTTATCATACTACAGCATTACGAATTTACAGAATGCGCTACCGAGATTACTCAGCACAGCACTCCCAGAGGCATACTTCTAGGTGGGTGACATCATCCGCAAAGGCAAGGACGCCGATAGGGAATGTATAGAGAGTGAGCAGTCTGAAAGCATATTATCGTCCCAAGGTAGACATAAACAAACACACGGCAGTGGTGTGATCGGGGCAACCAAATATCTACGGAGCACTACAACAACACTACATAGATACGGGACGTGCCACAGACAGTTCACCCTTCAAGACAGCAACCAGTGTGTTCAATGTAGGCATCCATCGTGACATTGGAAATGGACATCTGTTGCCTGGATGACCACCAGCACTATACAGGATGTCAATGGCCATGGCCACACACTTAGTATCATACGTCTGTTTGGAATGTACTGTGTGTCCATCTACACAATGGCGTACTGGGCATGCTCACATACTTAGCAGTTGCAAAGGGTCGTCTTGCATGCACACGGATTCTAATCATGGAAGGGCGCAGTTTGGAATGTACTGTGTGTCCAGCTACACAACGGCGTACTGGGCATGCTCACACACTAAGCAGTTGCAAAGGGCCGTCTTGCATGCACACGGATTCTAATCACGGAAAGGCGCAGTTTGGAATGTACTGTGTGTCCAGCTACACAACGGCGTACTGGGCATGCTCACACACTTAGCAGTTGCAAAGGGCCGTCTTGCATGCACACGGATTCTAAACACAGAAGGGCACAGTATGGTATTACTGTCCCCACGTACATGAAGGCCACTCACTTGTGTTGACCAGTACACACTCAGGAGCTATCACAGTTGTCTCAGGTATAGATCACAGAGGTACACACCACAATCTACAATGTAGCCGTCACACATCACCATGTCATTGGACCAGCAATACACAGCCATACATTAACACAACACCGTGTGACTCATGACCAGTGGACTGTACATAGGTCTACAGCAACTGTGCAGACTACACATGCACCGACAGGGTTCCATCATATGTTATGCATTGCAATGACACCACTGTACATAACCAGGTCGACTCTACACATACCAGGAGCCCTGGGTCTTACACAGCTGTGACAGATGACTGTCGCTGTACACTAACGAACACACATGTTTGGCTATGTCATACATGTAATTGCAGTGGATATGTGCATGGACCAAACACACACCACATATGTACATAGCATAGCTTTTGCTGTCCTCTGTGCAGACAAGTTTCTACAGCAATCATATGCACACAAATGGAAGGTGGGTCCATGGCTGTTGAATGCTAACAGTACATGAGGTAGCAATGTTGACCGAGGACACATTCCCTCTGTACTAGTTACCCATGACACCCATCATATCATACAACAGTCCATGTGTTATGTATGTTAACACACATATCCACCAATTGCAATACATACAAACATGGCTACACGACAGGCATGTAGGACCAACACACATGTACAATCTGTAATGTGCATGCAGCTACCATGCATGTACAGTAGCTGATGTAAGTAACTCATCTGTGCCTAACTACAACATGCAGCTGCAATGCAGCCCCATAATTGACACCTGTATATGGTGACATACTGACAGTACGGTAGGATGTACAGCAGGTATGATGGATGTGTGTACATAAAGTGGTGATGCACCTGTGTAGATGGATGTTTGCCAGGGACGGCTCACAGGTGTGTCACACACCATCCAACCATGACATGTGCAAACAGTACGCTATGTTACCGTAACTTGACGGTGGAGACATAACACCTACACAGCAGTCAGGTGTTACCGACAGTATGTCACTTGACACCTGTAACACTTACATCCTCCCATGTGCATATTGCAGCACAATTGCCAAAGGTAGCGTTGGTACACATAATGCGGCCAATACTGCTGCATGTCTGTCAGACGTATCATCATATAGCAGGTGTATCATTCACAGTACTGCCATGTGTGTTTGCTTGTGTGACCATATATGCCACATATGGTGTGGAATACAACCCAATTGTCACACACCCCTGTACACTGTTGTAGAGATCTGTACATACTGCAGTGTGGAAAGCATGACGTAGGCAGGTGTGGTGTGTGTATCACACACATCAGCTATCCAAATGTGTACAACATTTGTGGTCTCCACAGTGTGTGTGTGTGTGTGTGTGTGTGTGTGTGTGTGTGTGTGTGTGTGTGTGTATGTAGGTATGTATGGCTGTCTGGTGCATGGAGTGAGGGTGTATGCTACCATACAGAACACACAGGATCCCTAACCCTCGTGGTGATGCAGTCCACTACCCTGTTGATGCCATCGGTCTCAGCCGCACTGGCTACCTGTACATGTACATTCTCTGCGTCGCATTGTGTGAGTGCACAGTACTGTGAGGGTGATGACCACGTAGGCAAGGGTCCTCACCTCAACAGTATGGGGTGTGCATTATAGCCTTGTTGACTCCATTAGTGTGAGCTTGTTCCTGTAATGTGACAGGGTATTACTGCTACACAGTGAGGCCTCATGCTATCAAGTGGCCTCTAACATTATCATTGGCAAGACCGCTGTGTACAACCCCTGCACCATGTCAACATACCTGTGATGTGACCTGGTATGGATGTCACATCTCTAGCCACTGTAGCCTATTAAACTGCCCACATGCTTCTGGATCAGTATATGTGTGGACATCTGTGGTATGTTAGACTTTCAGACAGTCAGGCTGAGGCTACGTTTAGCATGCTGATATTGCCATATGTGCCTGTGAGTACTCCACAGTTACACATGGGAGAATGCAAACAGTGCTACCTGTAGGCACATGCAAGTAGACCATAAGGAGGGAACCAGGGCATCATTACCAACATACTGTTACTGTTGTTACCATGACACATACTGTGAACATATAACAATGCATGCTAAACCTGTACTACATGGTATGTCTGGTGCGTGTCAACAGTACACAACTAATGTAATATACACGTCTCTCACTATTCTCACACAACTATTATAATATACACTTCTCTCACTATTCTTACACAACTAATGTAAATTACACTTCTCACTATTCTGTTCACCCTGTGCATCAGACCATTTGAGCATGTCCCTGCACCGATGGTGTGGATGACAGGGATGTGGCACAGGCTTCATCATATGCACAGGGTGATAATGTTTGCCAGGGGCATAGGCTGCACCAATGGATGACATCATGTGTGTGGGTAAAAGCCAGTTATATGATTGGACATGTCTGTTCAGTATGCATGTGGTTGTTGTTGTGCCCTACAGATGTCTTTGCTGTGTGTGTGTATGTGTGTACACAGTTCTGCCTTTTGTGAGGCCTACACAGGGTATGATTGACAGCTCCAGATTGTACAGACCAGGTTGTACAGCTCACTGTGTCCGGCCACGGCCACGTGACCTTTGCCTGCCAGGGGTTGCACAGGCACTACGAGGCAGATGTACAGATTGGCTACTGTCTGACGACACATGTCCACTGGAACCGTGTCCCTGCTGGGAATGTCCAGGGCCACGTCCACGTGGCCTGCTGTGTCCTGGTGTGGACAGCACAGCACCAGCTGCACTGCTACTGCTACAGGCACTATGGGAGTGGGCATGTGAGGTGGCATGCTCATGTTGACCTGCACTAGGTGATGTGGCTGGCCTACGTCCACGTGGCCTACGCCTCACTCCTACCAGATGTTCCAGCACAGACAGCTCACACTCACTGATTGCCATGCCACGGTCAAGGATTCCAACCATGTCACCCAATCGCCTGTCAAGAACAAGAGCAATCTGCTGTTGAGCATTTGCCAATGCCTGGATGTTGTTATTTAGGGTACAGAAAGCAGCCCTCTGCAGCCTCTGCCCTTCCCTGGTGTGCCATTCAGCACATGCCTCTGCCGCCATTACAGTCTGGAACATGCGTCTGGTGATACCAGATGCTGCACTCTGTCCTGCAGGTGCAGGTCTGCCAGAGGTCCTCCTACGAGCAGCATCAGCCACATGCCTGTGTGGCACATCTGCAGTCATTACACTGACACCATGGTGTGTAGACATACCTTCTGTAGCCACAACACATTCCTGTTCCACACTAACAGACACTGACTGTCCTTCCTCTATGGCCACTGGTGATGCGGTATGTGTTGGCAGCAGAACTGTGTGCGGGGAAGAGGGGGACATAGCTGGGATGGCAACCATTGGCACAGATTCAGCCCCTGACAACCCTGCCTGTACCTCATGCATATGTTCATCACTGCTAGTATCTGTGGGGTCACTAACATCAGATGGACCGCAGAAGGGTAACGCACCTACATCACCTGTGAATGCAAAGAAAGACTCTAAATTACAATAGACACAGACACACACAGACACACACACACAGACACACACACACACACACACACAGAAACACACACACAGACACACACACACATACAGACACACACACACACAGACACACCATGCATGTGATTTGACAGATGGCATGCAGCATGCCTGTGGTACAGCAGAGGGCATGCAGCTCGGACATTAATAGTGTTAGTAAGCATACCTCCCTGGGGTGCACACTACAGCAAGCAGGTATCATATCAGTAGCCATGCAGTTCACACAATCATGGTAGTATGCATGCATCCCCGTGATACACCATGTGGACCAGAACAGGATCACAGTACACATGGCTGATGTGACCTTGACATGTACTCTGCTGATGTGTGCATTAACATGCATACATGTCTGACACAATGGTGTCCTGACATATGTACAGCATCATAATGGGCATCACATTGTGGTGTTGTCTGTATGCCCTACAGATAGAATGCATGTTTAGCAAATGTGCATGAGCATGGAAGGGTAGTGTGAGCCGTCTACATTGCTATACAGTGTGAAGTACAGACACTGTGCCATTGCATGGCATCTTGAGGCATCTATATTGCTGTACAATGCATAATATGTACACATTGCATAACCATAACTGCATGCATACCCATGACATAACTGTGGATTGTGACCCACGATGCTGAGGTGTATACACACCAAACCATGCTGTGTCAAGTGACAGGTCACTGGAGGCCTATGGCTGACACCCCTGCACAACAACTACAGGGTCTTAGCTGCCTGGCAACCATGTGCACACATAGCGGACATGTCAATTCACCATTTCCCACATGACATTGATGTACCACACACACACAAGGTGCACAGCTAACGGTGATGTCCTACAGCAACAAGGGAAATGTACAGTATCTGTGGCCTGATGTGGTGTCAATGTCTGTGGAAGCTGTACAGGTGACTACTGTCATGCTATGACACAGTCGTGATGTGCAACTGATCTTTTATGGTAGACTTCAGTGACACCTCCACTAGCTGTGCACAGGCTGTTAGGATGTCCACTGTACCACTTCAACTGTATAATCAGTCAACTAATGCTATAAGTGGACCATGTGTGGACAATGTGCAACAGGGTGTATACACATCACATCTACTGTGTGGCTACGTGTCTCGGGCCATCCCCCATGGCCATGTGTGCACATGTGTTGGCCAAATGTGTGTGATGGCCATCTATCTCACATGTCTGTGTTGTCCCATATGACATACACCCATAGATGTCAGATATGTCACCATCCACAGAGCTATGCAGACAACGGGTTGTATGTTTGGTATGTGGGGTATGGGTCATGGGATAGTGTGACAATATTGCAGCCAGAACACTACATGTGTGGGACATGTCAGATGGCACATCACAATGTGTGCACCCAATGCACGGGCATACAACACAATGGTGACACCTGTGGGCTGCCCATATCACAGCTCACTGTGTGGTACTGTTTGCGTACCACACATGTTGTTCCAATGCATACTAAATATGCCTCCATTGTAGAACACCTCCACCATTGTATGCACAGCTGACCACACATGTAGCAATGACAAATACTGTGGTTTCAAGTTGGTGTATCATTTTGTTTGTATATATTGCACATGGGTGTCCTGTGTGAATGATGGGTGCTGCGACCTGTATATCATGACTGGAATGAACATCAAGTGTGCAAGTGTTAACTGGCCACATGGCAAATAGATCTATGCTTTAACATGCCTGATACTGATGACAGTCTTACCTGCAACGGACTCATGTCTGTGTGGCATGCCAGAGGTACCTGTATAGGGGTGACACAGCAGTATGAACATTATCTATGACTGTATGACAGCCACAGGGTGCACTGTGCATGTTAACACATTCACCTGTATAATAGCATATAGTATGCACATGTGTGCAAACACAGGGTAGCATACTGTAGTATGCAGCTTGTGTGTCCACATACCTTGCATATGTTGTTACTTTACATAATGTACAGTGACACATGCAACTAAATGGGATATAATAGCCATATGTGCAGTACTGACTTACCAGGCAACTCCAGGCTCATTGGTTGGGAGACACCCACCTCCACGATGGCAGCTACAGTTTCTGGATGCTGTTCTGAGGGTGTCCCCAGACTGGCCAGTAGCTCCTCGGTGTGTGTGAGTGGGGGCTGGGTTGGTGGCCCACCACCTGTTCCACCGTGTTCCCTGGCAATTGCAGTGGCACGCTGTTTTGCATGTCGTATCAAGTCCGTGCAGTGTCTGCGCACCTGCTGGTAGGTGCGGTTATGGCCACCCACATTGTTCACCCTCCTGCGAAGATCCTGCCACAGGTCATCCCGCTGCTGGGCATGCTGTGGCACATGGCTGAACAACACCTCATAGTTCTCATGGAGGTACAGGATGAGGACATCATCCTCCTGGCGGCTGTATGCTGGAAGGCATGTACGAGGCATTATCTGTAAGACATAATGATGGTGACAGGTCACAGTTTCAGAGATGTACAGACATACTGCTGCACATACATTTCTATGACATCTAGTACATCTGCACAGTTATCTTTGCAAATCATCATGACACGGACATGACTGATGTGTTTGTGTCACACACATGTAACACCCGTTGTGTATTGGATATCATCACCAGATATGTGTGTCACCTCATTACAGTGTTCATACTCCATGTGAATGATGTCTTGATGTGGGCATGTCTATGTGCCTGCACTGGTGTTCTTACCTATCTGTACATGCCTGGATGTGTCCACGGTAATGCTGTTAACCTTGATGCTGTGTATATGTCACATATCAACACAGGCACAGCATTAATGGACTTGAGCAGTGACAATGCACACATACGCATGGAAACCTGTATATGCATGTGTCTTGCCATATACATCTACACAGCACTGTACAGCTGTTCAACATCCTGCCACGGATCGCCTGTGTTGCACATGTGGTAGACATGGGACAATGGTTAGTCGGACGTCATTCGCAGGGATGCTTATGAAATATAGCATGTAGGGGCAAGGTGTCCTAGCTATAACAGACAGCCATTATGTCACCGCTAGGTGCATCAGTGCCACATTACTGATCCAGACAGCTGATACTACATCTACCATGCGGCCATCACACCATGTATGACTGGGATGACATGTGCAGCTTTGATGGACAGGGTTGCATGGTTTGGCAGGAGTATGTCACATGTATGGCACAGGGATCTGTCCAGCATGTGGCGATCCTAGTATTCGGATGGTGGATGTCCATGACATATATTTTACAGATCAGGATATGGACATGTAGCATGTCCATCATCATGGTGTAGCAGATGTCTTTATGCAAGGTAGACAGCATGCTGCATAGTGGAGGTGAGGATTGTGAAGGCTGGTATCGCCCAAACACGCATGGCCATTACCCCTTAAAGGTGATATGTGATCCAATATTGGTCACCCCAGTGCTGTATATGCCTGTCCAATGATCTCCGTGCTCATGGATGGCACCCTGTCATGACATGGGTACCTCGTATGACTACCTAAGGGGCCTGGAGACGTCACCAAGTCAGGGGGGTGTACTGCACAGCACCATCCCTTACACAGTGTCCATAATGATGACCACAGCCTAGGTGGTAGTTAATGTGTACAGGGATGTTCACCTAGCGGTGACAATGCTGATATCATCCATCAGAATGTGGGCATATGTCACACACCTCACCCATTCCGTATGTTGTTCACAACACTGACACAGCTATTCCTCATAGGTCATGGCCATTCACATCCTTACATACACAGATGCCTAACATTTGTCTGTGTGGTATGGGCTACAATGAGGGTGGAGTACAACACATTAACCCTGTTATACTGTAGCTGGCACTGGTGTGATATGCACAAGTCACTCTGGCACCATTTGTAGTGGTGAGTCTGTCAACAGGCCACTGGTAGAATACTCCTGTGACTTACAAAGGTATTTGTAATCAAACATCCGTACTGTCTTGTACATCTGTACTGCTAACATCTTCAGTGATAATGGTTCATGGACATGCACACCATACTCAGCAGGGTTATAGAGTGGTGCCACACATTATGACTGTCGTCACCACTTGTGGGTTGATATTATCCAACACCCTATCTGTATTTTATGGTCATGCTAGGCACTTGTACAGAACTTGTGAGCATGTCATGAGCTACTGATTAATATAGCACCCATTCCACACCATTTCCCACAGGTACACTGGCTGTGCTACGATTTCCAGCTTGCTTATGGTACAACAACTGTTGTACACATGTAACTCACATATCCTGTGAGACATGGTTGTATATACAGGCATGTCCAACTGTCATGTACCAGTGCTATTGCCTGTCTATAAGATGGATATGTTGTACATGTGGCAATAGAGCAATTGTCTCATGTACACATTCAATGCTCACCTCCCGACATACGACACTACAGCCTGTGGGGGATGCACTTATGCAGCCCTGCTGGGGGTAATGCTGTCACCAACCCTGACTGCACCTGACAATCATGTGGGGATGTGAAACATTCGCAACACACCACACTCATCACATAGTCTCACATGATCTCCACCACAGGGCACACATACAAGGACAACGTGTGCAGTACCTCTCCATACTCTGTGTAGGCACCAGAAGAAGCCCCCATATGGAACACATCACCAACTTATAGCCCACAGACTCATGTGTGCCCATCACATACAGCCTATAGTGTGTTATAACATACACAACAGACCAGTCATAGGTGACTCTGTAGGCAGTCATACTGCAGTTCCACACAGCAGGCTACACAAGGCGATAGTTGCTTACATCTTGCTGTCAGGTAACTGGTTCTGCAACATAACCTATGCACCCATGCTACACCTCACCGCGTACACTGTGACTTGTCATTCCCCATGTTAGTGTGACTGCCCTGAGATGCCACTTCACAGACTACGTGTGCAGGGACATGCAATAGCTCGCCAGTCTTGTAGCCCTGAAGGTGTGGGCCAAGCCCTGGGGAGCATTATGCATTCATCCAGACCTGATACCACTGTACAATGCCTGACTGTGTCACTTCAGCAGTTGCCTATGCTTCTGCTGTCATTCTGCAGGCATCTGGTATCTGTCCACTTTGACTGACCTGGTCAAACACAATGCTTTGGCACAGATGACCTGCACCTGTCAGCCCTGGGAGTACAGCTCACATGTAAGGCTCTTGCTGCTTCTATACTGCCTGTCTTGCACAGTTTCCAATAACAGTCACCGGCAGAATGGGAACTGGCAAGCACGACATGGGGTCATGTGACACAATGCTTGCATCTTCCTCTGTGATGCACGCAGGCAAGGCACACCTTAGAATGCACCACTCCAATATCTCTGCAGTGACTGTGACCTGCCTCTCGTCTCTGCAGAGCACACCTGCAATGACAGGTTATAGACAGACCATACCTTTCAGGCACATACCTGGACTGGCACACCCACAGCTGAGGTGTTCCCACATCCCACTATGTTGTACACACATCCTGGCTAGTTACTTAGCACAATGCATCAGAGGTGCTCCACATGCAATTAACTGTGTCCGGAACCACTATACACATTGTAACAAGCTACAGATTCCACTACATACCCCACGGTTACCAGACCCCATTTGTTGGTGTACTGGACAGTAGGGCTCAGACAGCTACTACTGATGTGTGACTGACACTAACCCACACTTAACTGGGATAGCCACTCATGTACTGACACATCCATGAGTCATAACCTCCATTCAGCTGGATAAACCCATACACACCACCTCCAAGATCAACATTAACCTTGACATGAACACTACCAACATGTGACTGGTGTTCCACACCTGTGGTCATCCCCTCATTGGTGGATTCCGAACATATGCTAATCAACCTTGTTAGCCACATCCCGGCACCACACCCTTCATGGCTTACACAGTACATGAGTACTACAACACCTACTACAGATGTCTTATGACAGTGGTTGTTAATGTTATGACACCCGTGCAGATGGACATTGCACATACAAATGCTGCAACACACCCCAGTGCACTTCAGTAGCACATACACGACTGCATGGATCATGCTATGCCACACAGAGCCATGATGGTACACACCAGATAACAGACGCCACTCTGGTGGTCAAGTTCCATGGACATAATGCACAACAACAGGTGGCGGCTGTTGTACAGTGGTGTACAATCCCATGGGTGGGGTAGCTCACTGGTCAGCCTCAGTAGGGCCACGGGATCCCTCATCACATACTCCATGACTAGCTACGTAAACATTACTGTGACACATTCCGGGGTGTACCACAAGGCATTATGGTGGTATGTCAGTAGTCACTGGCAATACCCACATCTGCTGTCACATACAACAGTCACTCAGGAACATTACAGACCCAGGTGATGATGGCAACATTCTGGTGGATGGATTCAATGCTAACATTACACCCTCTCACTCACTACAGGGGCGCAATCCATGCAGGAACATTGCGGTGTCCCTGCGGTCACACCTACACAGTACTAACCTGCACTCTATATGTCCTGGGACACTGGCCCCATGTCACCTTCCTAAGTCCCAGGCCATGATGTCCACAAACCTCTGAATGGCATGTCTCCCCACTAGGCCACCATATTCAGTAATAGCCTTGTATCAGACATTGTGGCCCCTGAAGGGCACACAGCAACATTCATCATTGCACTCCACACAGGTGGCACCAAAATGCATGAGTGGGACTGTAGTCCTACACACCTGACTGAACTGTTCTACATGGCTATGGGGCACATCATCAAGGACGCCATTCACAGAAACATTGTTGGGCTCCGGTCCTTTGATGCCACCTGGGTTGGACTTGTTAGGGCCAGAGCATGGCCCCTACACCTGGTGGACTCCTTTCATACAGTTACCAGGATAGTTGATGATGGTACGGGAATCCACACATCCTACATTGTCCTCTCATTGCCTCTCAGCACTGTTCTCCATTCTGGTATTGACAACATACACATCCACCTGCACATTGTACCCTATGTCTCAGGATGTTATGCAACGTGGCTCATGGACAGGACACACAATGAGGGTAGCATACCATAGTACCTACTGCATTTCAGTTACATTTGGCATACCACAGTCCTCAGTCATAGGGCCCCTCATGTTCAGTATATGCTTCACTGAGGTACAGGCTAGCACAGAGGGACTTTCACTGCCTAGCTTTATAAACCCCTGCATACAAAGCACCATGATTGATCCACCAGCTGATACTGACTCCATCCATACTGGTGTCACTGTGACAGATACCTGATATGAATATCATGGCCTCAAGCTGCATGACACAAGGTCCATGGACATCACCTTTGCATTACACCATTCACCCACTATCACATAGGTGGAAGTCCCCTACATAAGTGTCACATTGTACATGTTTGTAGTATACACGTATGTCACACCCACTACTGTGATTACCATATTGCCACTGTGGCATGGACATCCTTCTACATGGCCACACTTATCTGTACTGGGTGTGTAACTGCTACATAGGCACCCATCGTACCTCTGAACTCAAGACTTCTACACACATTCAAGGGTACACCACCCCATTTAGGGTGTACCTTACACAACAGCTACAGCTTTACATACCACAACATTAACACGCCATGATGTTTATTGAGCTCTGACAGCTAAGGTATGTGGCTGAACTACGGACACCATGTCTGTACACATTTGCATACTACATACTCAGGGGTGACCTCTGCTGAACAGACAGGGCCCATGTCCACAACAATATTAATGGATATACTCCACATACGCAACATACGCAGATGCCACTGTGAGCAACATGCTCATGGATATGTGCACACATGCAACAATGAGTGGGATGTGCTTAAGGGTTACATTCCCAAACTGGACACTCACCATGCTTTGGAACATGACTCCTATGTACATCACGCAGGGACACTCAGTAGCACTGTTCATGTGATACCTCCCTTGGTGTTTGGGACACACATGTATGCCAGGGATCACTGCAGTGGCTGTACTGTGCAGAGGTGCAGGTAACACATGGCTCTGCTGATCACAGGACACTACCCTAGAGAGGTGCCACTGGTGTGAACACTGTGGTTGTGCTTACACATAGACTTGCCAGACTGCATAGTACCCCACTATGAACCTGTGACGCTATTACATGTCCTTTGTGCATGGTTACTTGGTAGCCCTTCCATTTAAATTAGCTATCATGCTATTACAATGTCCCATGCCTACAAGCCATATGTATCCTGTTATTGTACATGCCAATAGACGATACCTGTGGTATGCCTGATATGCCTGTTATGCTGTGTAGAATATCTGACATATCTACCTACTATACTATACATTACACATATTTTACATAGTATCCCATAATGCAAAGCATACTTGCACAGCGGGACCACCTTAGACATGTCATTGTCGTTATATGCCCATACACATGCCTACTGTGACAGTATATCAACATATACTATCCCCGGCTATGGCACGTACTTGTTGGACATACCCTACCACTGACGGTGGGTTGTATGTAATTGTTCTGTTTAAAGCCCTCATGTAGCATCCCTTGTGGTGTCTGTGATGTGTACCTTGTGGCCCACAACTGGATGCACAGTTTCTACAAGCTTAAGTATGCTTGGCAAGACATCACTACATAAATACCTTTTCCCACGTTATGCATTGCGGACACTTTTAATTAATGCAAAACGAGCTATACATACAGTAAATAATTAATACAACACATGCTATACATATACTTACATACCGAGTGTTCTACATACCTTGTTATAGTTACGTACTTTCGTCTCTATCTCTCTCACACTGCTTACACGGGTATTTTGTATGAACATACGGTTTGAATGTCTGGCAAGTCTTTCTTATATACGTCGATACCTGTAACATGTGGTTTCCTGCCGCCTATTGCTGAGTCTGAGTGACTAATTACTTACATATCAGCTTTGCAGCTACTACATTCACCAATTACGCGGCAACAGTTGGGTATAATTGACTTCTCCACTTGCGCGTTGGCCATTTGCCCTACCTTCGGGGAGATGGCCTGTATTGCATTTTGTTATGTGTAATTGCAACTGCTATGCATAGAGACAAGTATACTTTGGATTCATGTCCCCCATGGATTGTGTGTGACAGCTAGAGTATGTGGTTCAACATGTGGGTGTACCTGTCATCCCAACGTCTATTAATGGACTATTGCAAACAAAACCTGTAACATCGCCGTTTGTTCCATTATACAATGGCTGCAATTTTGCATGGTGCCTTTAATTGTGTCTCTCACAAGGTATGTCGACCGTTCTGCAGTTGTAATTGACTGACTGGATGTTTGTGCTGTTATTACAGTCTGTATTGCTATAGTTTCTAGTGTGGGAGATGTCGGTGGGTGTACGTACCATATACAGGTTTGTGGACCTTGCATTTCTACATATTCCATATATATGTGTGTGGGCTCCGTCCCTTATTAAAGAGCTATCAGTTAGTAGACTTATGTTACGGGATTGTACATTGGGCCATTGTTAATTGGTTTCTATATAGTATGCAGGTGAGGTTGATACTTCCATATCTCCGGAATTGCAGTGATATGTAAAGGGATATGTCTACATGACAGCTATCCCGTGTATGTCTGTCCCAGATATTTGCAGTCATTGCGGTTGTGTTGGTAACAGAACCTCTTTGCCATGGGTTGACACCTTTTCATATGGCCATTGTTGGACACTTCCGGGACACACAGCGGTGTTTACAGGCCAACACATAGCCACAGTCAGTACACAGGATAGCACATGCTTTTATCCTCAATACATACCTATTGTTGTTGGACTTTGTCTACTTATCATATAGCATGTAACATTCACGTTTCTTACATACAGGCATAACTATTTAATGCAACTATTACATTATGTATGGGACATATTAATGTCCTACGATCTCGGACATTTTCCCTTTGTAATGTTTTATGCGGGACACACCTGCCCAGCGAGGGGCTGTCCCTCCTAATGTGGGACAGGTGGTGACTGTATGCCTATGGTTAGCTATACCCACACCTACCATAATCATCTACCTCCGAGTTGGCACTAGCAGACACATGATGCGAACACACACACATTACAGTCACACGGGGACGCACATGGCACCCTCAACACACACATACACAGACTACGGCACTCACACACACAGTTGAACACAGTACCTATGTGGACCGCAACACCAGCAGTGGTACCGAATTATCTATTCATATCATCATACTATTACTCGCAGTTGTACTGTTCTCTTTCAGTCTTTCAGCCTTGTGGTTACGCATGTCGGTATGTTACACATTCCATAGTTGGTGGTATCCTAAGTATTTGTACCTCCAAGGTATTATGACTGTCATTGACCTCTCTATATATATTTGCAGATATCGCTGAATCCGTATATATCAACATATATCACTTTATCGCCCTTTCTATCTGTATTATATATATGTATATATGTGTACATATATATATATATATATATATATATATATATATATATATATATATATATATATATATATATCTGACGGGGAAAGTGAAAGGCAAGCTACACCTTTCACTGTGTACTTGTTGGTGTATACTGTTTCCTGGACTCCGCACGTTTGTGTCTGTACCTGTCACATTACACATCTGCCATAGGTTAGGGTTACCAGCTGTCCCACTCTGCAAGGGACAGTCCCTGTTTGGGCAGTTGTGTCCTGGAAAATATTTGTAAACATGGCAAATGTCCTGTGATGTTAGAACATACTTATTTCCTATAGTTTATGTAATAATCGCATAATACAATTATTCTGTATCTGAACCAACAAACAGAATAAGTAAGTAAACATTACAAGAATGAGCTTTTATCTAGACAGAACAGTGCAGTTCTGCTTTCCATACTGGCCGGGTGTATGTGTTGGCCTGCAGACATCTGATGTATGTCCCACATTAGTACTTTGAAGAGGTGGCAATCCTACCATAGGTACATCTTGCCTAGCAATAGTGTTAGGTGATTCTATACATGATTGCGTGTTCTACACCTGGCAGTGGTCGTTTTACCCTTCAGAGCAGGTGCTATTAGTACAGGGGTATATAATGCTGGTTTCACCTGTTCTGGACATCAGTCACCATGATCTGCACGATATTCGGAGTAGCTTATCCCTGTTTTGCGCATATCCATATAGTCATATTTAAACGTCGCTTACCAGCAGTGGGCAATGCATATTCCCGGTAACGTGTGCTAAACATATGATCTGATGACCTGCATCCGACATGCATTACTCGTGCCTTCGGGATTACGTTACATCCCTTGCAGGATGTGGGACCGGGAACATGCACGACGGTCACTGCATTTAACATATGGCCATCGGGGATTTGTACACGTGTTATGTCATTTTGTACGTGGAGTACACTACAGCTGTTACTCCATACTGCAGTCACATGGGTAACTCAGTTAGTTTACATATTGATGAGTCCAGTAAATGGTATATCCATGTGATGTTTACTGCATGTGCTCCGGCATTGGGTATGTATATCACAGTGAGCCACACATGATACTGTGCTACACCTTCAAATGACCGTGGCTGGAGCTTGCTGGGGTGATGAATACCTGTCATGGGTACACCCCATGCCTTGACACAACATCCATGATTATATTATGTGGAGCCCCTCATTAACGCAGCAGGGACTCCGTGCTGAGTGTCTGCAGAACAGTGCTTAAACACATGTGCTCCCACGATTGCCTCTGCTTCTCTATGCGACAGTTGGTTACTCTATGTTGTGGCGACAGCGGACACTGTTTGCTGTATGGCCTCTGACAATCGGCCATGTACCCGCCGATGTACCTGGGAACCTATACACACAGCACCAACATATGCTGATAGGCGCATGTACTGTTCAGGTGTTGACATTCCGTGTTCCAATAGCTGTTGTGTGTTCAATGTTTGTGGGCTGCCTATGTAGGATTCACACAGTGGACCACCTATACATTACAATTTACAGGTGGTCGTGCTTATGTGCCATCCATTTTACTGTGTGTGCAGGTGGAGAGGTGTGTCAGTCCGTAGGGGCCTACACTGTCAGCATATGTGCTATACGTTCCCTCTTTGCCAAGGCATAGGCATATTGGGCATGCCTCCATCTGCCTACTGGGGCTAGCACAGTGTGTTCATGGTCTGAATCCCTCTGTGCCTGTGATGGCCTTGGCAAATGTGGTGGGCTATGAGGGCCTTCACCATTTTGTCCCTGCTGCAACTGTTTCAGCTGGATCATATTATGTAGCATGGCACATGCATGACGATGTGGGCACATGTGCCTGGAGAGTACTGCAAGGCTCCACCAGATGTGTCCAAGCACCGGAACTGTGATTTCAGCATCCCAAACACATGCTCTATAATGATTCTGGTTTGTGCGTGTGCCTCATTATGGCATTCTTGCATGGGTGTGTGTGTGCATTTCTGATGGGAGTCATCATCCACGACTCCAGTGCATAGCCAGCATCCCCCACAAGGTGGCCATGTGGGATGTCCCCCCTGACAAATACCTGATACAGCAGTGAGGCATGCCAGATATGGGAGTCATGGTAGCTTCCAGGGCTGCCAGCACACACATCCATGATTATGCCCTGGGCATTGCACATGACCTGGCAGTTGGAGTGGAATCCCTTGCGGTTTATGTAGAGCCTACCATGCTCACCGGGTGGTGAATTGATTTGTATGTGCGTGAAGTCTATTGCACCCAGTACCTCCGGGTAGTGTGCCACATGGTGGAAGTGACGCATATTGCTGGCCAACTCCTCCTGAGTTCGGGGGAAGTATATATGCTCATTGGCATGTGGTAACATGGCATCCAGGAACCGGTGTAGTACCCTGGATGCTGATGCCTGTGAGATCCCCATTATATCTCCAGTTGGCCTTTGAAAGGTACCTGTGGCTAGTATTCGCATGCTTACACATACCTTCGTGTCCACTGAGATGGGTTCCCCTCTGTTATTTCTGGTTCTCAGGCGTGGCTGGCACAGCTCCACTATTTGCTGTAAGATGTCCTTGCCCACCCTGTAATGCTCTTCTATCGCCAGTTCATGTAGCCCCTGGTAGGTTACCCTTGGTCTGAACACTCTTCTCCTCCTCCGGGGCCTGCGGTGGTTGTCGGCATCATCCTCCACAACACCGTCAGTCTCTAACACATGCTGATGAATCACAGCTATGGCAGCTCCCAACATTTACATTTTAAAAGTTCCCCGTGTGTTTACACCTATGGTGCAGTGTTTGGGAATTCACAGGTGTGTGTAGGGTGCTTTCACACTTTATACTATTGTGCTGTGAACACCGATGATGTCATAGGGTGTGTATGTACGATCATAGCTACAGGATGTCTTATGTGTTTTACTACCGGAAATACTATTGTGGTGCCTTTGGTGCTGAATTACATTTGGCTGCCGTGGATTACCTCTTGACTTTCCCTTTACATTTCTGCACATTCCACCTACCATTTTCTGGCATGCATACGGCAGCCTGCTTTAATTTGTACTTTCCTAGACTTGGCGTATCTTGCGTAATGTGTGCTATTGCCGGTCTACTGTCGGTTTGCTTTGATCTGCTATGACAGATCTCCTATCTTTGCAGTCCAATGCCTCCCCTCCTTTCTTTGCATTCCAATGCCTCCCCTATCCTGTTTTGCAGGTTTCTGTGAGCAGACTTGACAGATGCCGTCGACTGGCCACCGTGAGTTGATTGGTGTTGATTGCTCATTAGTATGCCAATTACCCTATTTCGGCATTTCCTTCTTTTCTTCCCCTGACCTTCCTGTTTGTGCTATTGTTCGCACCGCATGCATCTGCTTACTGGGTTTCGGGCACGTTTTCATCCCCATACACATGCACTTTTGGGCACCATGTGTGCCCTCAATTAAATGATTCTATACCTTCTTCCCCACCCCTGTCCTGCAGCTTTGCTTAGCAACGGACAGGCCAGATTTGCATTGCTCCATTGTGCTTACTGCTATGGTGGCACACCCCTCTGCTGATGTCATGTATCTCCTCTGAGCCACTCCTCAGTGTTATAGTGCTGCACTGTATGGTTCAACCTACATCCGGCGGGACATTTGCAATTCAGTATTATCTGCCTCATTTGCATGGCATTGACTACTAATTCATAGTTACCACGCCGAACACTGTCGCAGGCCCTAAGCAACCCTTGCACCTTGGTTGTGGTGTTCCATGCCTACCATTGTGTATTATGGTGTACACCTGATTTGTATTACATTGCGATTTTATGACATTTTTATATATTTTCTTTATGTTCCAGTTTGCGCACACATGCCCTGCGGTTGTACTTTGCATTACTGTGGACATGACATTAAAGTTGTTTTTTAGGTGTTGTGCATCCTTTCTTATGCCACTGGCTGTGTATTTAGCCATTGGCATATGTTAACTTTGTAATACATGAGTCTGGTCCGCTTCCATAGCTCAGATGTTCTGTTTGGGAAAATGTAAACCGTGTTTTTTGGTTTACATTTCCGTGGCCTTACGCTACACCTGCACCACTTCATGGATTGCTATATGCCTTCATTTGCATGGTGCGACACTGTGCATGGGTTGATTAGCATACCTATGCCAAGGGCTGCCCAGTTCTGGCGTATGCCGGTAGTGCACGTGATATTGGATCGTACCTGAATCGCTCGACAGCCATATTTGGTGTTATTCCACCTACGCTATGCCTGCACCTGGCACAAGCTTCATGATACCCGGGGAGTGTGTTTCTTATCTGGCCGTATATAAACCAGACAATATGAAGTTTACATGTTTAAAGCTAGAATATTAACCATGAATGCATTTTTAATTTAGGTTCTTTCTTTGTAGTAACAAGGATGTGAAATGCAGCATATTGGGCTACAAGAGTTTGTTTTTTTACTTAGTGCAGATGATTAAGGCTATATGCTGTTAATGAGCTTCTTCCTGTAGCTCAAGTTTTAATTCCCCTGGCTTGAATTTGTGTACTGTGTGAGTCTGACCAAGTTACTTCACCCGACAGCTCTCCCGAGCTGTAACTGAAAAGGAATATTTGTGTCCAGTGGACTGTCCCATGCTGTCAGCAAATGTATTACATGATTTACTTTTGAATTCCTGCATCATTCACATAGCCACTGTGTGACTATTAATCCCAACATGTCTCTTGCAGTTTAACAAGTTTCCAGATGAATTGTCAAAAATATGAGTTTCAGGGGAAAGATGTTTACTGTTGCTCATACCAAGTCCGTTTTCATTGTGATAGTGTTTTGCTTTGTTTTTTTTAGCAAATGACTTGTCAGTGTTTTTGTCATAAAATGTGACATAAAAGTTTTACATTAAATCCAAATGTCTGGGGTAATCGTAAAATCAGAGAAAAAATAATTTGCACACTCACAAGTTTGAACTCTTTTATGGTAATTAGGGAAAGACAGCCAAGTATGGCTGGGTGTGGAGTTGTTCTACATTCCTGTGTAGGACTCTCTTTGACCATGATCCACCTGTGTTGATGGTGAAGGCGTATCTACAGCAATATGGCATTATCAGCTATTCAGGTAGGTCATACTTGTATTGACTGATGTCAGACGGGATAGATATTCTTGATGATGGGGAGGACAGAGGGAGGTCAAAATGAGATGTAGGTGTCCCGCAAGCATGTAAACCCCCCAAAATAAATTGCAACAAAAACACTATACGGTATATATATATATATATATATATATATATATATATATATATATATATATATATATATATATACAGCAATGGTTCTGATTTTTTTATGATTTGTGAGTTGTTGATCAAATGCTGCTGCAACATATAAAGTATGAACTGATTCAGTGATAGGCTTGAATTGAGTAATGTGGTCTAAACAAATTGTAGTTTGGTAATATGTTTTTTGCAGTAGTTTTTTTACAGCCTATACAACTGTGAATGGTTTGACATTTTTCAGGAGAGTATATTCTGCATTATTTGGGGTGCAATCAAAACTTCCTGATCTTTGCCATCCATTATGCAACCTCACCTACTAGTTACAACGTATCTCTATCAGGACATATATACCCTACTGTTCAATTAACACCCATTTACTCACAAATTGGGTATTAAGCATAAAATCAAGCAAAAATGCTACTACTTGTACCATTACACCTCTATAACAATAAAACTTAGTGGTGACGTTCACCCAAACCTAGGCCCAGCTCAGCATATTCAAGCACCAGACAGCATATCCCCAGCAGCTCCTTTAGCAATACCACCTCATCTACAGTCAATCTCTGGGCTTCATCTATGTCATATGAACTTGCAAAGTTTTTATAATAACTTCCCTGAAGTACATAGGTGGATGGTACTACACATTCCAGACATTTCAGTTGCCACAAAAAAACAGCTTCACAAAGAAACAAACAAAAAAAAATGAAGAAATTGACCCACTGGGCTATAATATTAGCAGATTAGACAGAGGGAAACAAAAAAGCTGGTGGTATTGCTGTTTTATATAAAAACACAATAAATATCTCACTCCCCCCCCCCCCCCGCTAACTTTCTCTAATTCATAAATCATGCTAATCCTGCTAAAACACATACAAGACAATCACAATCATGGGTATGTATATACTCCCAAGTAACAATGTTAAAAGACTGGAAATTATCCCCTTCTGGGCCTCCTCAAAAATCCCTCATACTACTCTAATAGTGGGTGATGTTAATATAGACTGGCAAACCATACAATCTGAAAATTCAGGCAATAATGTACATCTGCACAAGCTCACCCATCTTATAACTACAATAACTAGATATAACAAAGCCACAGCCGACACCCAGCTTTCAATTGGATCCTAACATCCTCTCCAAATAAAATCTCATCCCTTAGAAGTCGGTCAGAAAGCCTTAGTGATCACTTACCAATCTACACTATAAGGCATCAAAGCAACAGCACCAAAACACATTAATACAGCCTGGTAAGAAACCATTAATGCTTTTCATGAAGATATTTTCATTAATACACTGAACTTCCTTAACTGGTAATCACTAAAGACTTTCCCCATATATGATGCTGTCTCTGAGTTTAATAAAATCATATAGGTGCTCTAAACACACCAGTCCCTCTCAGAACAAAAAGAGTCAAAGCCAACCCTACCTAATGACTGTCATTAGCAACTAAGTAGCTCCTAAAACAAGAGACAAAAGCCTGGAAGGTCTGGAGAAAAAAATAAAACACTTTACTAACATATAGACAACTAAGAAACCCAAAAAAACAATATATCACCAAAGATAAGGAAACCTATTCTTCAACAAATCAAAACACACACACATTAATATTTCAAAGCTGTTCTGGGCCTCAGTCAATAAACAGTTAAATTATACCATAGCTAACCAATTCAATACCCACTGCATGCAGACAGTACTGTGATTAAACAATCGGGTAACTCATGAAGTTCTCGATGTCCCTACTCAAATAACTCCCTTCAACATTTCTCCTTCCAACCAGTTTCCACAGATACCATGAAACATACCTCAAAAAATAAATAAATAAAGCCTACAACTGCCCTTGACAATCTACCTGGTGAATATCTTAAAATAGCAGTTGAGACTATTGCATATCCAGTCTCAGTCTGATAAATCAATCTATATCTGAAAGTAAAGTCCCCTCAAGATGGAAAAAATTGTTAATTAGTACACTGCACAAGGGCAGAATAAACACAGAGTTTTCAGACTATAGGCTGATTGACTTTTTACCTCCCCTATCAAAAATATTACTAAAATGTATTTGTACACAACTTCTCACTTATTTAATATATAACCAGCTTTTGTCTTCAACCCAACATTGCATCTGTCCTCATCATAGCACAACTACTGCTTTGCTGAATTTTGTTAAAACTGTCAACGCAGATAGAAATGCCAGAAGCTTAGTTTCTGCCATCTCCTTTGACTTATCAAAAACTTTTGGTATTGTCTCCTACCAGAAACTTTCACATAAACAATCATTCTTAGGGCTCTCTAACTCTTCACTGCAGTGGTTCCATACTTCCTCTCAAACAGCATACAAACACTGAAATGGAATAAATAATTCCTCCACCTTTCTTGTCAGTAAGTGTTGGTGTCCCACAAGGACGTAGTATATACTAGACCCCATACTTTTCAACATATTCCTCAATGATCTCTGCACTGCATACCTAGTTCAATATGACTCGGCCATAATTTGCTCTTCCAAAGCTCTCCCTAAACTCCAAGATTGTACATAACAATGCCTCTTATCAATTGAAACATGGTTAAAAATCATCAGTTACATGTAAACCCTATAAAAACAAAATTACTAATCCATGTCAAAATGCATTGCTACCAAAACAACATGATTCACTATCACCTCTGCCATCACCATGATAGAATAAGTAAACCACACAAAATTACTGAGTATCATCATAGATGACCACTTGAAATTTGGCCACTACATATCACACATGGTTAAAAAAGTCATCAAAAACTAGATGTATTATACAAAGTAAAACTATATCTCACTGACATGACCTGAAGATGTATAACTTCTGCTTTCTTACTGCCATCTCTCCTCCATACTTCCCAGATCTTCATTAACTTTCAGATCTCACTACTATCCAAATTTAAGCAATATTATAATAAAATAGCCAGATTTGTTTTAAATTATGCGGGGAATTCAGTAAAGCTAACAACATTTTTTTTACCATTTGCCCAAGGGCGTTAACAGTTTTAAATTCAGTAAACCCCATTTAGCAGCACACAAGCACGTGCAAACAAGCAAACTTATGCTGAATGCAAATTTTGACTTAAGTAGATTAATTTCATGCAAGTTAGCCAGGTGGAGCAATCCAACAAGACATAATGCATCGGTGTAGACTCCATGTTAGTAGAGTATGTGGAAATTTTCCATGTACAGGAGTCTACACTGAAAGAAGAGGATATAAAAGTCAACAAACATGTACATAATTCCTCTGAAAAGGTAAGATTAAAGATTACATACATAAACGTGCAAAACATAGATTGTGGGTGTCTGAAAATGGTAGGGAATATGTGAAATTAATATTTTTTTAATAATTTCCATATTTTTTCTCTATGCGCTGCATTGCACAAACATGCTTAACATAAACATAAAAAAAAACAATTGTAAAATAACACTTATAATGTACCTCAGACAAATATACTGTAAGACCTTGTGTCGGGTCTGTACAATGGTGTATTTGTG
>NC_056746.1:753594392-753596892 GCF_019279795.1 Protopterus annectens | reverse complement strand
AACCAAATATGTGGGGGATCTTAGGATGCATCACATTTAGATATTTATAATCATCAATTGAGATTTGTTGGTCAATAAATAAGTCATTTAGATTTTCTTTTATTCTATTGTATGCAACATTGCACTCATTCGCAGACTCCTCCTTATAATAATTTTGTTGTTATAATGTTGCTGCTGCTGAGTTCTATGGAAAATGTAGTAGTTTTTATGACTAAAGGATGTGTTTATGTTAAAAGTGGGATGTATAGATAAATTCTAAAATGCAGTTGTTTAATTGTTTAATTTTTTAGTATATTTAAGCTTCAAATTTTGATATGTTGATATCCCTTGAAGACGAAATACCAAGGTACCACGATTAAAGCTGTTTGGTACTCCAAATCTGTGTACGCCTTTTGGATTTATTAGGTTTTTGTGTACCTCCTTATAGGTGTGAGATGCAAAAATGGACCTCATTTTCATATTATAGTCAAACATATTCATGACGACCAGTCTGCCCCCTTTGTCAGGTTGTATGGTCCTGATTTCTTTGTGACTTTGTAAATCATTTAACCTCACTGTTTCTTCTCTAGAAAGACTGCGTTTGAAAGTATGTTTTCTTACCTTGCCATCCAAATGTGCCAAGTTGTGAATATCTAACTCACAGATTTTTTTGAAACAATTAATCACAGGGTTGATGGGGGATTATAAGTGCTGGATATCCTTAATGGTTGCATGGCTGATCCCACATTTTGAATAAATCACCATGAAATTTAATTTTCTAGGATATTCCTTAAGATCCATGAGGGTGTTTGCAACATCCATGTGTCTGTTAGGTACAAAACTTAAACCTTGAGCAAATAAATCCCCATGACAAGAATCAATGTTAACAGACGAAAAATTGTAGACAGTGAAATCTCCAGTAGAATTCGTCACGGTGGTGCATGGGCGTAGCATACATGTAGTAACATCAGAGACTGGACTTAATTCTTCTTCTTGTAATTCTGGCACCCATTCTGTCTCCTGGTTCCTCCTCTCCAATTTTGTTGGGTTGTGTTTGAGTTCTGCCTGCAAAGATTCCTGTTGTTCCATTGATTGTTCTGAGTTGAATATTGGTTCCTGATCCTTTCTGACCACTGGAGAACTGGAGTGGTCCCATGTACTAAAAAAATAGTCTTCATTTTCCTCCTCCAACAAATCGTCCATCACATCCTGTCTCAGGTCAGTTTGCTCATCATCCGATGCATGGATATTAGTATTGACCTTAAATCTGGTATCCCAAGCTTGAAATGGTGGGGCATGTGGGCTACACCTTCTTTTCTTTGTATTCATATTGCAAATCATGAATGATTGAATTGTTCAAGATTTATAGATCAGCCATGATTTCATCAATTAACGTATTGTCATATTTTACAATCATACCCATATACTTCATCCCATGTCTGTGAAACAAATTCAAGAGTTCACTTGTATTCAGTCATTCCTCATGACTTAGGACTGGAATGGTTTTCTGAAGTTTTAATGGAGAAGAATATCTCACAAGACCAAATTAATGTTTATTTCAATTTATTGGAGATTGTACTGAAAAATAATTTTGTTAAATTTGGAGGTGATTTATTCTTACAACAAACAGGGGTAACCGTGGGTGCAGTGAGTGGAGGTCTTTTTGCTAACATTATTATGATACGGTGGGAAAATAAGTTCTTATTTAACCCCTTTTTTTTGCATTATGTAAATTCTACACACACTTTTTGGATGATATTTTCATCCTGTGGGATGGTGAAGCTCACAACATCTCCCATTTTATGGCATATATTAATCAAACAACAGAGTTTCTTGCATTCGCCTATGAGAGTAATGATGTGAACATAGCTTACCTGGATATATGGTTGGCCAAGAACAACACAAACAGAAGCGTCACCTCCAAAATTTATAAGAAACTCACTTATTCAAACAGTTTTCTCCATCTTGACAGTTTACACCCTATAACATAGAAAAGGGCAGTGATCAACTGCCAGTCTGTGAGGGCAGACTGAATGACCATAGAAGATAGTGCCTTTTGGAATGAGTACATATTGCTGAAAAATATGTTTTTAAAATTTGTCTATCCTACAAAATTTGAGGACAACTTGATGCTAAAGGTGATCAATAAACGTGAGTCTCATCATTTTGTTCCACTTCTGGGAGGACCTGATGTGACCAACAATGGAAATCAGGAAGTCCTAGATGGCGGGGATACTACATCAGTGCCACCCATGGCTGAGACCACAAACACAAACACAGAGACCTTCAGGAATTATTTTATTACAACCTATTCTACTGAAGGTTTCTCTGTTAAATCAGTTCTGGAAAAGAATTGGTGTCTTCTCCTATAAGAGAATACCATTTGTGATTATGTGGGACAGGGTCCATAAGTGGTGTTCAAAAGGGGCAGGAATTTGAAAACAATATTAGAACACAGTTGGTCCAAATACCAACATAAGCAAAATTCTGAACTTATGGGGATGGCAAAGTGTGATTGTTG
>NC_056746.1:753486892-753591892 GCF_019279795.1 Protopterus annectens | reverse complement strand
GTTCAACACAGCTTGTTTATGTCCTCTATGATTAGTTCACCTGCAGTCATTTATAAAGCAGACTTGAGCCATTGTGAGTGTACTGTGATTTGTACTGTGTAAGACTAGATTGATAGGGGTTTTAATCTCAATCCAGCCCACTCGGTGTGTATATGTGTGTGTGTGTGTGTGTGTGTGTGTGTGTATGTGTGTGTGTGTGTGTGTGTGTGTGTGTGTGTGTGTGTGTGTGTGTGTGTGTGTGTGTGTCTTCCCAAAGAGCAAGTATGAATCCCAGACTGACTTTCAACCTGGCATGAGTTTGTACTTTGTGGGCCTTGCAGTTGATGCAAGTCTCCAAACTCTAGTACTCCACAAGGCCTGCTGATGTCATCTACCATAAGATTACCTAACACCATGTTAATGTCAGACTTAGTTGTGGCATGTGCATTACGTAGGGTGCAAGACTAAATAGATAGAGGTTCTAATCTCACGCTGGCCCACTTGGTGTGTGTGTGTGTGTGTGGTTGTGTATATCTCCCCAAACAACAAGTATGAATCCAACACTGACCTCCAAACTGGTATGAGTTTGATTTTTTAACTAAGCAGGGTAACATACTGGATGGAGTCCTCACTAGTTCTTTAACACATTCTAAATTCATGTGGAATTTTATCCTTAGATAATTCAGACTGTGCAGATGTAACATGGCAGACTGTCTCTGATTTGCATATTACAAAAGCTTAAGATGGTTATAATAAAGAAATATTATACTGCAGAATATGTACCCATTAAAATAGCCATGGTAAATTGGAACTGGATGGCTGAGATAACATTCACAATTGCAGAATGTTGCTTCTCTCTTTTTTACATGTTATATATTGTGATTGATAATTATGTTTCCACAAGACTGCAAAAGGTTGATCAAGGAAAGATTATTATTCCTGTTGGTCTAGGTGCTTACCTCTGCACTCTAGGAAGAAAAAAGTCCATCTAATTTAAGTGGAATTAAGTTTAGAGGACCGGCCTTTGGTCAACTGGTACCCTAGGCAAAAGAACTCCACAGTGCCCCCCCCCCCACACCACCCGGTGCCCCCATTTTGGTCTATCCGCACCATTCAGATTACTGGAAAAATGCTCATACTAGAGTGGCACCCTAGGTGGCCACGTAGTTGGCCTATGCCTAAGGCCGGCTATGAGTACAGTATTCTATAAAATAGGGTAGAAGTAAGGAAGGCAAAAAGACTGTACCAACTGAATTTAGTGACATATTCTATAGAGAATAGAAAATCATTTTAAACACATTATGTGTTATAAAGGGGGCAATCAGAATAATATTACTCTAAATGTTGGTGACTGTTTGATTGATAAACACATTAGTGAGGTGTTTGTAAGTTTTTTTTTTTTTTTTGCTGCAAGCACAAATATAACAGAAAATGTCAGTGAAACTGTTTGTTTGTTTGTCTTTCAGCTTTTCCCGGTTAGGGGGTCACCACACTGGAACTCCTGTCTGCTAATAATTAGCAGTAGATTTTTCATGAATGCTGAGGTGCCAGCTCGATGTCCAACCTTCAACGAAGGCATGCCCATTTACGCATGTCTTTTGAACACCATCCATCCGTGGGGCGGACATGCAGACTCCACACAGAAGGCACTCCCTGCACTCTAGCTGAGAATTGAATGGGAAAACCTCTTGCTGTGAGGCAACAATATTTGTTAAAACAGGAGTTTTTCCTCCAACTTTGGTTTTGGAGTGGTTGTCTGACTCCTTGCATAAAACTAAAAAAAGATTCGTCTGCTGGCCTAGCTGCCATTAAATATTTCTTTTTAAAAGAAATTAAGCACAGCATAATTACATCCATGATTTATTTATATCAGTTTTTTTTGTATTAATATAGATTATGTTCCACAAACTTGGAAAACTGCCAATGGCATTGTTGTAGAACAGTACTTCCCCAGTCGGTCTGTGCAGAAGTGGACATGGCTTATGTAACTGACATGCCAAATGGCCATACTGATGTTGTATACAAATGATGCATGATTGACTGCCATGCAGATTTGACAGTGACATCATGCATACATTGATAGGTGATGGACAGATATGGAAATCACTGCTGTACACATAAGTTCAACAGGAGACAGATGTTATTACTTTGCCTTGGTCCACATTTTACAGAGCCAACAGGCCACTTAGAGTTATAGCTATGGTTAGGGTTAGCGTTAGGGTTAGGATTAGGGTTAGGATTAGGTTTAGTGCTAACTCTAGGTCTAACTCTAACCCTAACTCTAATCCTAACCTAACCTTAATGCTAGCCCTGTCCCCTCAAATACTGAATGAATATTCATGAAGGCAGTGAAGACATCACCATGAATATTCAGTCATTATTCAAACACATCACTGGGTGTTGGGTGATGGACAGGGATTAGGCAAGACTTGCAACTGTGCATCCGGGGAGGTACTGTTCTACAACAACACTCTGCCAACAAGGCAATTTCAAGGGAGTGACCTTATTTGCCCTCCCTGTACACCAGGTAAATGCTTTAAGAGGGTTGTGCTAAAAATACATTAAAATAAATACTTTTATTATTAAAGATGCAAACCAGCACAGCTTTACACAGTTCAGGTCTTATACCATCAGTTTGCTTCAGTTTTACACCACTGCCATTGATGACCTGGCAATAAGCTTACTAACTGATATTCTGTTCTTGGATCTTCCCAAGGCATTTGATTCAGTTCCCAGCTCCATTATAATTTCCACTCTAAATGAATGTAATATTAACTCCTTTATTGTCGGGTGGATTTGAGTTTATGTAAGGAAAATGAACTTTTTGCATCAAAAATAAAAACATTCATTCTAGTAGTTATATATTGCTGGAAGAGGATTGCCCAGTGGATTACTGGTGGGACTATTTTTGTTTAAAATATTTATGCCCACAATATCTTCATCAGATAACATCTGAGAATCAAAATTTACAGACAATGCAAAATTTTCAAATATAATATCATACAATACTGACCACAGAGGGTTTCAATTATACTTGGGCAGTGGTCAGAAACTGATCAGGTACATTTAATTCATGCAAATATAAAGTTATGCACATAGAGCATTTAAACAAGCACTATCCCTAGGCTATAAACAATATAGTCTTAAAATCATGTAAATCATGATCTGTTAGCTCAAACTTATCTGTTGTTGCCATCAGTGTCTAACTGAAATGTGCTACTTCTGGATCTAAAGGGGTTCTTGGTCTTTGTACCATTATATAATGCCCTTATTTAGCCAGTTTAATAGTAAAAAGCAGCTTTTTGTTCACAAAGGCCTAGGGATATTGCTAGGATGGAAAATGTCTAGAAATATTCTTTGCAACACATTGTCACTGTGAAGGGACATACCTACAAAGAGAGACTGCAAATAATATTGCTGCATTCATCTTGCTATACATTATATAGGGGAACCTAATTTGGGCCAATAAGTGTTCCAAAGACATGGTCCTGCAATCAGTTATGACTTTTAATTGTTGATCTCTCAGTGTTAATATGAGAAGTAATCAGGGATTGATTGTGAGTAACTTGAGCAATAAAAATACTAAAAGCAAGCATTCTCACTATAGAGCACCAGGGGATTAGAATCACTCACCTCTGTTCATTAAGAAGTCTCTAACACTTAAGTCTTTTAAATGCAACATAGATGTTTATTTTAGACATGAGGTTTTCTTGACTGGGGTTCATTATGATCTCAAATAAGGTTTAGGGCCATAACAGTAACACAGTAGCATTGTGAGTGCTGATAATTCTCTGCATCAAACTGTAGCATCATTGTAAAATGCAGATCATCCACTGGATACACATCTATTTGTGGAAGGTTATCAATGCACCATTGATCTGAAAAGAGTGTAAAATTAAAATTGTTGAACAGATCCTCAAACAGCATGAGAGAAGTAGGTCACCCCACCATAAGACCATTAGATAATTGTGCTACATTATCCCTTTGGAAACGCAGTTATCCTATATGTTGGGAGGGACATCAATTAAAACACAGAGGTGGCCTCAAAGTGGAATGCAAGTACCTCCCATTCTATTTGTATCCAAGTTGTTTATATAGCCATTAGAAAGCAATGTGCATATTCTGGGTGGGCAAATGATGGATTAAACAAAAAAGATAATTTATCCTTAAACGAAGTGGTATGCTGAGACTTTCTCCCTAGTTATTTGTACCTCTGATCAAACACAAAGTGAAGAAGCCTTGTGTTTATAGGTATAACATTTGTGTTATAAAAGCATATGATTTTACTACCATATGGACAGCCTCGTTCCCCAGAATGTGTTTACACAGATAAAATTAACTTTATACCCATTACCACCTCAAATAAAAGGAGTCATGGACGTTCTAACCTTAGTCAGACACCTAAGAGTTAGCACAGATGGTGTTTGACTGTATAATATAAAAGACCAAACAGATCCCAGAAAATCTTGACTGCAACAGTCCTACTATACAATGACTGCTGAAATGTGTTGCTGGAGTATCACCACAGATGCTGGCAGTTTGAAATAGCCCTCTTACCTCTTATTCTTAAAGATTATGTTCAAAAGGTCAAAATGCAAATTGTCCTCATAATTCTGCCTCTGCCCCTCTGAGCAACTCACTGCAATAAATATCAAAGTAAAGAACATCTGGAATAATAAACTGTGTTTGACTTTTTAGAAAACATTAGTTTTACTTATTAAAAAAAGAGTTGTAAATACACATACATTACTAGTGGTATTCCTATTCTCAGCTGTATTTATTTAGAAACATAGGATGAATACTAGGTAAGCAATCTTAGGGACCTACAACGCATGGAGAGAAAAATAAATAAATAAATGCATACATATGTACATAAACAAGCCAACAAGTAAATAAAGAGGCCTAGCTATATATACCTTTAATAAGAAACGCTTTTTAGTTCTTGTCACACTTTATGAGTACCTAATAATACCCACCTCCCGAATTAGTTAAGACCTTACATGACAACCCTGGATTAAATATATGTCTACTCATAAAATCATTGAGACTAGCCTTAAAGGCAAACCATTTTTGCTTATCCTGTACTGTTAACTTTTTCCATAAGCTGAACATGTGTTGAATTAGGAACTTATCCCACCAATGACAGTAGAGTATTTGTGAATTTAAATGTAGGTGCCTAGTACAGAGCATTGTATTTGTTGATGAGCTGGGTCTGATAAGGGAAGAGTTCAGAGGTAAGATGACTTCTTTGGATCTTGAAGATATTCCCTTAGATATTAGCAGGGTAAAATATAAAGATTTCCTGATTATGATGGAAAGATGAAGCTGGAATGAGAGAGAGTGAGAGACATGTTCATGTAAGTACCCAGGTCTCTAATGAACTTATCTGTTGAAGATGAGTACCAACTATATCATTTGAGGGAGAACAGCTCTTACTAGATACTAGTATGCTGTAAGTTTTTTGCATTTAGCTTTAGACCACTTTCAGGACACTAGGTATGTGCATATTCTAGTCAGTGTTGGAGAGGAAACCACACTTCATGGATACTGACAGGGATGTCTGCAACATAAATGCCAAACAGGAGAGGGCTCAGCAGTGATCCCCATGGTATCCCACTAGTTAGAATTTTATATTCAGAGAGGATACCAGCAGTTTTCACTACTTTTGATATGTTGGATAGCCAGTCGGCAATCCAACAGACAATGTGGGGGTTTATATTACATTTTGTATAACTTTTAAATAATACTAGCATGTGTGGTAGTGTCAAAAGCATTGGCCAGGTCAAGCTAAGTAGCATGCACATAGTAACTTAATATACATGCTCTGTAACAGTCTCAAAGAAGTTTATTAGAGTCAGGAGATAGTTACTCCCTCTCATGAAAACAAACTGAGTGGAGTCTAAATCTTTTTGGTGGCCTATGTCTGCACAAATGAGTTCTGCTATGATACATTCCTTGGCTTTACATATAAAGTTGGTAAGCCTGATGGGTGAATAATTACCTCTGTCTGTAGAGGGGTCACATTTGTCTTAAGAAGTCACAGTGGCTGTTTACCAGGCATCAGGGACAAACCCTGTGCTTAGGCTGAGGGTGAACAGTTTAAGTAGTCCAGACTTGTAAAATCTGTACTTGGCATTGATGAGAATGCAGTCTTTTGTATCATATGGTCCTGTAGAAATATTATTTATAGCCTTTTTCAGGGATTCTAAGACTTGTTACAGGTGATTACATGGGAAAATAAACTTTTAGGGATAGTTGGTACAGCAATGTGGGTTAACAATAAATTTGTCTGGTAATATATTGTCTGTATCTTTGGGATCATGTCTCAATAGCTACAAAGATATAAATGTGTTTGAGTTGCAGGAGGGCCTCATGTTCTGGCTTTTTTTGGTTCTCTTCACCTTGAATAGTGCAGTCATGATGTTGTCTGAATTTGAGTTTTAGTTTGCTATTCAGGAATGTCCACTAAGGAAGACCATGCGTAAAAGCCACTAAAGGGGTAGCAAAAGCTTTAGCCCTGGTATGAGAGGTATTAGTCATCCATGCCAAAACAGAAAGTCTTATCCACCTTGTCATTCCATGTTGACACATACTGGATCCCCTTAGACCGACACCGACTGCTTAGCAATTGTTTAGGGCCGATTATCATGTCTTGGTATCTAGCTATCATTCTTGGGGAAGGCAAGATACTACTCAAAGTCAGTGTCTTTCCTGTGTCTAGTACATGCATAGTAAGTTCCATTTATTTCTCTCTGCATTTACTTCTTGGTAGAACATCTCAGGCCATTCACTTTCACATGGACCACCATTAGGTTATAGTCATGTTTGTCTGCTTTAAGAGCCTTTGTGACATATTGGACAAGTAGCTTATAGACACCTTGCTCTGGTGAGTGTGGAGTCTGTATGCCTAATTATAGAACCACCTATGATTAAAACATTTCCCTGTGTGGCAACAGACTATAGGTCTTATAGGCTTAGACTTGCTTTCCTGGGGACGTTTGGGTGATATGTTGGGAGATGCAGGATGTGGGAGTGTAGAAGAAGATATTGTCTTGTGTGCGCTGAAGGCTGAGATCTTTTATTGGGTTCTGGAAGGATACATGTCAATCGATCGACAGCACTATTATTGAGTGCTGAACAATAAAAAAATAGAGGGGGAAACAATTTTTGGCAAACCTTGGAGTTAAATTTATTTTGTTTGGGTCAATCCCTTCTGCACCCACAATGTGGGGGAAACCTCTACAACCCCAGAGAATGTCAATATACCTATTCTGAGATCACACAACAGTTGAGAAAAAAAGAAAACTTCATTGTCGATGAAAGTTGTTTCACTCATTTTTGTTCAATTATTCAACACTCAATAATAGTGCTGCCAATTGAATGACAGACACCCATTCTAGGAGGCTATGGCAAACTTTTTTACATCCTCAGCATGAGTTGTAGGTCAAGTAATGTGTTGTGAATGATGTGGTATTGCCCACATATGATGCTTACTGATAGTGGGATGAGGTGAGAGGCGTGTCTCTATGTTTCGTTAATATTTACATCTCTTACAGGTTGTACTAACAATTGGTAGAAGCAGTAAACAGCTGATAATCTCACAGCAGTTGCTACACTGTCTAGGAATACCTAATCCATCAGATTAGCCAGATATGGGGTGACAGCAGTCTATTGAGCCATGATGCCAGGAAGTAGAGGGCAAGGGCTGGTCATAGCACTCAGCATTTGGCGTGAGAGTACTGCAGAATACTCTGAAGATTTTTTTTTTCTCAAAAATCTTTTTATTGATTTATAAAGTATGACATAACAAAACAAAACATCGAAACATTATAAATCTTATCATATATGAGTTGATTGAATTTATACACCTTGTAATAATGCATTTCAACTCATGAAGGTGAGAGCAAAACAATATCTAACAATATATACAATATATACAATTGATAACCAAGAATCAAAATATGAAATGAGACTATAGCCAAAATGAGAAAGTGAAGTATGATAGTAAATAAATCCACATAATGTATTGTGACAATGAATATGATAACTATTAATCACTATTAATAAAGAAGAGGACTTTCTCTAAAACTTTATTATTTAAAACCCTTTTCTTAGGACTCTTCCAAATAGTTTTGTGTGCATAAATATACAAATATGCCATTGTTCTAAAAGCATTCCAATTTAATTTAGTGTGATCAAGCCAGTTTTTGGTAATGTACAGTTTAATAAGAGAACAAATGAATACCAGCACATGAGTATCCAATTTAGATAGATGAATCATGGGAATGTGTAAGATTGCAATTTCCCATGATAAAGTGGATTTATGGTACCCCATTTTCTGTAACCTTACTTTCAAGGAAGTCCAAAGTTTATGTGAAAAGTGGCAATACCAAAAAATGTGTAAAAGGTCGGCTTTGGGAAAAGAGCAACAAGGGCATGATGAAGACTTGTTCGCGTCAAATTTGTTACGTTTGGAAGGAGTATAATAAGCATTGTTATTAATCATCAGTTGGGTATAAACCAATTTCTTGAAAGGAGAGTATTCCAGAGTATTTCTAATGGCCAAAAGTTTTTGGTTGTCTGTTAAATGAGGGTTATGGATAACCCAAAAGTTCGAGAAAAGACATGACAAATCTTGTATTAATTTAGTTAATAAACTATAAGATTTTGACAACATTTTCTCAGGTGGTAATAATGTTTTAATTATCGATTCCAAATTATTGAGATCTTGTTCTCTTGGCATCATAAGATTGCGATTATTTATAACCACATCTCTTATTTGGCGTAGTATTGTAGTATAAGTACAGTTGACATTCAGAATCTTATGTAGTTCAGCCAGGGACACGTCTTTATATTTCAGAAATGTCCAAACATTAATATTTTTTATAAGGGGATAATTTGAAAGGTTAAATGATGTATTATCCAGCTTAAAATTTGGGTTCAGGTGAATTGGTTGAAGTATATATGAAATCTTATCCATTTTGATTAGTTTTAATAATTCCTGGAATGCATTGATCTTATGTTTTAGGAAAATCGAGACTTTGAGGGTGTTCAAGATATCAGTAGATATGAAAGGAAAGGCATCAGGGTTTATGTTCTTGGATATAATATATTGATTCCAAACCCTAACCCAATTAGATGTATTATTATTGTGAATGTTATTCATTTTAGAAATGGACAAAAGTTTATTTGCCAAAACAATTAAGTAATAAAGATAAAAAATTGGCAAACCTAACCCCCCCCCCTATCTTTGGAAGATGATAATTTAGAATAAGATATTCTAACTGCCTTAGGGAACCACAAAAATTTAGCTAATTCTTTATTAACTTTGTCAAAAAAAGATTTCGGGATTATTTGATCTGAAGAACTAAACTGGTACAAAAATTTAGGAAGGATATTCATTTTGATTATGGCAGCTTTTGATAGAAGTGAAAGATTCAAAAGTTCCCATCTACGCATATCTAGCATTATTGTTGACCATAATTTATATAAGTTATTTTGAAATGAAGATAGGCTATTATGCTCCATATGAATACCCAGATATTTAACCCCGTATGTAATATGGAAATGAGAATCAGGGAATAAGTAAGATTTATGAGCTAAATGATTCAAAGGAAAAATATGAGTCTTTTGAGGATTAATGTGATAGTCTGATGCAAGAGAAAATTTCTCAATAGAATTCATAATCTTTTTAAAATCTGAGAGAGGAGTTTGAAAGAATATAACCAAGTCATCCGCAAAGGCAGAGAAAAATAAATTATTGTTAAGGATCCTAGGAATTTTGTGAAATGTATTTTGTGATATGTACAAAAGTAAAGGTTCCAAATAGATGTTAAAAAGAAAAGGAGATAAAGGACAACCCTGTCTCGTACCATTAGTCAGCTTTATAGGACTTGAAGTTATTCCGTTAATATATAGTCTAGTAAAGGATTTTTTGTACAGAGTTTTGATAAAATTTATAAATGTAATGGGGAAATTAAAACATGACATAGTCTGAAAGAGAAAATTCCAACACACTCTATCAAATGCATTTGATGCATCCAAGATCAGTGCATACAGTGGGTTATTATCATGTTTTGTAAGATGTATAATAGATTCCAAGGTCAAGGTGTTTTCCCAAATGTGTCTATGGGACATAAAACCTGTCTGATCTGGCAAAATTATTGATGAAAGGACATTTTCCAATCTCTTAGCAAGAATCGAAGACAGAATCTTAATATCTACATTGATTAATGAAATCGGTCTATAGTTGCGGGGGTCAGTCTTATCTTTACTATTTTTCAGAATTAGTATAGTTTTTGAAGTGTTCCAGTGGAGATCAGATATGTCATTTATAATTATATAGTTATATACTTTAAGGTGAAAGGGAGCAATTACTGTTTTAAAGGATTTAAAATAGTTAGGTGTAAAACCATCAGGGCCCGGGGATTTGCCAATCTTTAGCCTATCAATTGACTCTGTAATTTCTAAAAGAGTAAGAGGAGATGAAAGAGTATTTTGCTGTTTTTCATTTAACGTAGGAAATATTATGGAACTTAAAAAACTATTTATATGACTATTATTTATAGAATTAGAAGATTTAGAATATAACTCTGCATAAAGTGATGAGAAGAGATGCAAAACTTCCTTGTCCGTACTATATATTTAATCTTTATATTGTATGGGCGATATTCTAGATATCTCAAAATTTTTCTTAATTATTCTTGCCAAGGTTTTGGAAGGAATTTGAGCCCATTCTGAGTAAGTGGCTAATAATCTTTGCTCCAATATTGAAAGATTGTTTTGATGTAGTAAAATAAGTTCCTTTTGTAAGTCTATAATCTGCTTTTCATATGAGGGGTCCGGATTTAGCCAATATTGATTTTCAAGAGATTGAATATTCAGTTTTAAACATCTTTCTTTACTATTAAGTTGTTTTTTTAAGATATGCAGCCTTACCAATAAACATTCCCCTTAACCTAGCTTTGCATGCCTCCCACTGCACATCATAGGGAATATCTGTTGAATCTAACTCATTTTCCATTTCCTGAATTATTTCTATACACATTTTACTAATTTCTTCATTAGAGAGCAAGTTATTGTTTAATGTCCAGTTATTCCTTTTGAGTTTATGACTCAGGTTAAAATTTAGATTTACTTTTACTAAGATTCTAGAGTGATCAGATAGAAATCTAGGTTCAGTAGTGAAATCCATTAATAACTGTGAAAGGGAATTTGAGATAAGAAAAAAATCCAATCTAGACCATGAATGATAGCATTTAGAATAATAGGTATAAGTATCAATTTTATTTGAGTATTTAGTGAGTTGTAGAGGGTCTATAAGATTATACTCTAATATTAAGTCCTCCAAAGCAAAGGATGCATGCTGATTATATGAAGAGGAATAATTTGTACGATCTATGACTGGGTTAATTACAGCATTCCAATCCCCTCCCAAAATAACAAAGTGATCTTTGTATGATGAAAGTATGTTGTAAATCTGAAATATAAAAGTATGTTGATCACTACAAGGGCCATAAAGATTTAGTATCAGTAGTGGTTTGTCCAAATTATGTATGAAAGCTGTAAAATAGCACCATCTACCTTCACCGTCATATTTTTCTTCAATAATAGTTCCTTGGAATTTTTGCTTAACTATAATAGCCACCCCCCCTAGAGTTAGAAGAGTCCCCTGAAGCTATTATTTTCTTAATCCATTTTTTATTTCTTACTTTGTCCCAGTCATCCCTAGGAATATGTGTTTCTTGCAAAAAACATATATTGGCTTGTGATTTATACATTAAATGATATAATAAGGATTTCTTATCTTTATTTTGGATCCCCCTTACGTTCCAGGAATCAATTATTAATAAATTAGTCATATAATTATTAAAGGTCTGTTAAAGAAGATGTTAAAATATAGATTGTTTGTGATTAAATAAAGTATAAATGTGGAAATTAAACCAAACTTAGTCTCATTATAACAAATAATACCTATAGGTATATGTTTCAATGCAAAGTTAACTCTAACCTCATAAGTTTTGCTCTTCCCTACCCCAGTGCCTACCCACCTAAACCTATCTACCAAGGGAAGATGAAAATAACTACATATACAATTTAAAAACTTGGTTACCAAAATCGCATACATATGTGAAGAAAATTTAAGTAAAGTCCTAAAAAGGACTATAACCAGGTTAACAAAACTAAACATATTTACACAGCTATCCAAAAACAAGATGCCCGACATATACATTCCCCATTCAAAAATGTACTCAAAAAACTCCTGTAAATTTAAATATAATTGTGACCAGAGTATATATGTAGTTAATCATGTACTACAGTATATATCTATGATGTAAAATGTTAGTAAGATAAAATTTTAATTGGTGCAACATTAATATATTTATAAATGTAAAGATCATACATGTATGTGTAGCAATATACGAATATGTCTATAATCAAAAAGGATTAATGTAATTAAGAATTTAAAATCTTCACATTCAAATATACACTATATTGCTTTGTATTACTAAATCCTTTAAACAGAGTATCTCTGATTAATCATCTTTACTATCTTTAAAAACAAATTGTATGACACAGGTAAATGAAAATCCAATTAGTAATGAGAACATCAGCAAGTCTAGTAAAAGGTCAATCAATATCGTTGAAATCACCTGAGTCTCATATTCTTTAACATAACATAAATATAATATGTAGGATGATATTTTAATATTTATCATAAATGTAAGTATAATATGAGAAAATGCATTAATGTATACTGTGATAATTACCAAGGGCTTCAACTAACCCTATAGGGTAATATTACACCCTAACACTTCCAGTATTGTCATTAAAAGTATACAAGTGAAAATATATTTTTAACAGAAAATATATACCTAAATTATAAAAATAAAATATTCCACATTTTTCGCAATTGGCCCAATATACCAACTGCAGCATATTAAGCACAATAAGTGTTCTTGTAGATGGCATTTAAAGTTGTCAGCGCTTAGTAGATAATAGATGTGTAACATAAATTATCTCCTGAATATTAGATTTGTTATGCGCCAACTACATGTAAAAGTTATAGCTAAAAACAAGTTTTCAGTCTATATTACACAGTGATTTAGTTTAAAAGTTAGTTATAAAGGCTTAAATGCTTCTGCACGCACGTAGTACCAGTCCAGTACGAGAAAAAGACTTCATGAATCACGTAAAGCGCACTGTCACAACCTACAAGAAGGAAAGCCACTTACTTGCGAGAAACAGTGCTGCTGAAGTCAAAACACAGTTTCCAAGGATGAAATCAGCAGTTCTTCAAATGCGGGATATCAGTGGAACAAGAAACCATATTCTGTGCAAGCAGACAATCGCGAACAAATGTTTACATCCTTTTCAGCTTTCTTTCCGAAGACTTGTCATCAGACCACAGAGTATGCAGCACGAGCAACACAATTCTGATCAGATAAAAATAATTGCATTACCCTAGCGATGCTAGTGACATCCAGAGAGTATACACCAAGGTAAAAGGCTCGTGAATAATTCCAGAGACAAAACCAAGGCATTCAGTGAAGATTAGTGACTCTATGTAGCACGAGAGACCAGATATTATTCCCTCCATTCTGCCGATGTATTCTTAGATGAAGAAACATTACTTTTTCATGTAAACAATGCCAAGTTGATGTTGGTATATTGTAAAGGCGTAATATACTGGAATATTAATATGTGAGTTTGCGACAACTCCAAGAAACATTAAAACACATGTTTCATATACAAAAAAAAGCTGAGTTATTTTTTCACCTGTCAAAGCTGTGTCATATAATCAATATTATGAAAAAAAGAAAAAAAGACAGTATTAAAGGTTAGCTCACAAACTTAAAACATCAAATGCACTTACAATAATTATGAGTTTTATTTTTGTGTGTCAATAGCAGGAAGAGCCTTGAATACTTTTAAAAATATGTCTTTTGCTTCTTGTGGGTCTGTGAACACATAAGTCCTGTCATTATAGTTGAAAGAAAGAGTATTAGGATTACGCATCCTAAATTTCATTCCCCTTTTAATCAGGTCTGCACAGAATGGAGACAGTTTTTGTCTGTTTAATTTTATTTGAGCTGGTAGATCCTGTGAAAAAGTCAATTTATGTTTATTCCAGATGAGATATTTTTTACTTTTGGCTGCTTCTAAGATACGCTGGTTGTCTTGAAAGTTTAATAACCTTGTGTATATAATCCGAGGTGAAGTAGAGTCTTGTCTAACACGCAGGGCTCTGTGTGCTCTTTCTACAGTTAAAGTTTTTGCATTTGTTTCACAATTAAGTAAAGCCTCAAATATTTGTTTAGTCACTGAAATTAAGTTTTGATTTTCATAAGATTCCGGCAATCCTCTAATTATTATGTTATTTCTCCGGCTCCTTGCCTCCAAATCCAGAACTTTAGCTTGTAAATCAGCAATTAGATTATCTTTAGATTTTAAGTAATTTTCAATAGATTCTGCTATTATTTCTATGGCTAAATACTTATTTTCAAGAATGTCCATTCTTTCATTAATCTGTTTTAAAGTTTTACCAAAATCAGTAAATTGGTCAGAAAAATTCTGTATAGCACTCTGAATGGGTTGTAATGCCATTTTTAAGTCTTCTAAATGAAAATTAGAATCATTTTTTTTTCTTTTGCACTTACTTTTATGATTTCAGTAGATGATTTAGAGGTTCTAAGTCTCTTGGAGCTAGTGTCCTTCTCTGGAGAAAGCATAGAAGAGAATTTGGCCTTAGTTGTCTGTGCATCCATGGAATCTGAGTTGCCAGCCATGCCCAGGTTAGAGGTGTGAAAACAGAGAAACTGACACAGAGATAAGCATCTGGAGTGCACTTGTCCAAAGACTGTTGAAGCCAAAAGTATTCTGAGGTAAAATAATCCAAAAAATTACCTTTTTCCAAAAATAAACAATCCCAAAGTGAAGGACTTGTATCAGAGATAATTTCTGTAAAAAAACTGTGGAGAAATTTCACTTAAAAGTAGTTAAAAGTAGCCGGTAATTACATAGCAGTGAGGAGCTCAATGAATAGGAAGCAGTCTAGTCGGTGGCCATCTTTTTTTTTTCAAATACTCTGAAGATTTGTAGATCGCATATTTAGGATGATACTCTAAAGTTAGGTTAGGTGGTGGCTGATGTAGCAGTACTTAGTGAAAAGATAGACTTTGGTTTGCCAAAAATGATAAATAGTGACAATTTACCTTTTGTTTACTATCTAGTTACTACTAGTGCTGACTTCACAGCAGCACGCATACTAAATGGGCTTATGAGAAGCAATCTCATCCCTAATCCTTTCTCCTAGTAGATGCTATGGATAGCATGTACATTAGCTCAATGCAAGAAAGGTAAGCTGCACAAAACTAGACAAGTCAGGTAAGTCCCATGCACACTGACCAATCAGAGATGGTTAGGAATTAATATCTCCATGCTGTACATTCTTCTTTTCTCCCCAGGACCAAAGCAGTACCAATAATCTGAAGCTGAAGCTTTCAGGCTTTCCAGTGACTAGTAGTCTCTAGGAAGGCTAGAAAATACTGCTCCTGTGCTCCTTCTCGAAAATACTGCTCCTGTGCTCCTTCTCGAAAATACTGCTCCTGTGCTCCTTCTCGAAAATACTGCTTCTGTGCTCCTTCTCGAAAATACTGCTCCTGTGCTCCTTCTCGAAAATACTGCTCCTATGCTCCCTTGCTCACCATGAGCACTAATCCCAAGCTCTGTCGTGAGAAGTGTTTTGTAGGATACTAGTGATTAGTAGTCTTACTCAGATATTTGTAATTTCAAAAGTAGGATGGTAGAAAATGGATTACTAGCCTAGGTATTGCAGTGGACAGTAAACAGCAACGAATGACTACCAGTGATGCTCTGATGTTATTTTTGTTGAATGGCTCTGTGCTGAGAATAGAAAGACATACGAGGATTCAAATTAGCATTAGTCACCGCTTTCTATTTCACTATAGTGTAAAATGCCACGCTTTAGTGTTACTGTACTGTCAGTTCAGTCATTTACTCTAATTTATCAGCTATTTGCTCCTATTAGACCCACTCAACATAACTATTATAGGGACACTATATGCAATATTAAATACAAACAAAAGTAATACATAAAATCTTACTATAAGAAATATTACTAGATTACTTCTAATGTTTTATTACTGCTTGTGTACTGATCCTAAAATATCTGCCTCAGCTTCAGAAAAGGCGGTACAATTGTTTTTGTATAGGGCTTATCTTCCTGAGCTAGACAGCACAGATATGTTCCTTTTGCTCAAACCAGTTACTGGGGGTACTGGATCACATGTGCAGAGATATGGCTAAACAGAAAGCCCCAGTCCAGATGGCCTGAACTGTGAGATATATCAATTTGCTTCATGACTCTGTAATTCCTGATATGACTCTCCAGCTAAGAGCTCTTTAGTTGGCTGATACATCAGCCCTGCACCATCTACATCTGTTGAACTAGTGTTAGCCATGTCAGGCTAGGGCAAAAATAAATAATTATAAGCCAGTTTCCCTTACAAATGCAGATTTCAAAAGCTATGCTAAAATAGTAGTTAAGTAACTGCAGCAGTTTCTCTCAAAGCTTAGTAACTCCACATACATAGGGATTGTACCTGGGAACTACAGTCCAGACTACAGCAACCTTCATTAGAATGATACAACTTCTAATATCTATATTTATTCTAGTAAAAGCATTTTTGTAGACTTAAGAAGGTCGTTATCTCTATCCACTGGGCTTAGCTTGGGAAAGTAATGTTTTCTTATGATATCCTCACTGAATGTAGTAAAACCTGTACAAGTTTCGTACCACTGTTCCTTGATTCACGAGGATCTCTCTCTCAGTCTATCTCAAGTGTATGAGTTGTCCAAATTAAAATGTCAGGGATGTTTAGTAACCCTTACATTCTTCCTCATGTTTACTCATGTTTACTGAGGTTAGAATAATGGTGTTGGATAGGATGGCACTAGCCAGTACTGTAAATATTTTATGTCGTTTACTATTCTGCACAGTGGAGCAGTGAATAGTTTTGTCACCTCACAGCAAGATGTTCTCCAGTTTGATTCTTGCTTGAGGTGCCTTCTGTGTGGAGTGTGCTTGTGTTCACTTGGGTTTCCTCTGGGTGCTCTAGTTTCTTTCAACATTCCAAAAAAATGCAGTAGATGGATTGGACACTCTAAATTGGCCATAGATGTGAGTGTGTGTGGTGTGGATGAACTACCACTTAAGGGCTAACCACCCGGCGATTTGAACCTCGGCTCTAGATAATTGCCACTGTTGAAGTGATACCCCAACCCCATGTGTAAAAAATGGGAAAAAAGGGGTGGTGGATGGATGGGACTGTTCTGACGCGTGACCTGTACTGTTATAGATTTTATGAGTTTTTACTTAGAGGCTAAGTCTGTAAAATGTCCGTGTGGATCAGAACCATAGCCTAATTAACAAATAAAAACAAACAACTTAATTAACTAACTAACTAGTGGACAAACTAATGAAAGTGACTGTCCTTCCTTTTTTAGATGATTGACTGCCTTCCGCTAAGCATACATTCTGGTAAAGGACACTTTGCTCATATCCCAGTGTCTGGATTTTTTATGGCTGAGGGTGAATAAGGATGCAGTCAGTGACACTGTCTGTTCCCTGTGGGCCATGCTATTCCTTTTTGTCTTAAACGAAAAGAGTTTTCCTAAGTATTTAGGTTTTATGCTTTTAACAATACACTGAAATAATGCTTGCTAAAGATCATGTGCAGAGTATTATTCCTAACTGCAGTCCACTAAAAGAACTTGTAATCCAGTTCTCCCTTCATTCTGATTTCATCATCTTAGTTTCTGTTTAATTTTCTATAGTGCAATTGCTAAATAACCACTTTTTAAAATTCATTTGTTCACTCTTGTGAGCAAGTATAATTCCTACTTCCTGAATAATCCACCATTATACACTGAGCATTGATAAACTAAGCCAGGTGCCAAGAAGTCATCATAAATATATATATATATATATATATATATATATATATATATATATATATATATATTATTTTTTTTTGGTTAAGAGTAAAGGTATCTAAATATACATTTATAAGGTTTACTAGACCTACATTTGACAATATCAAAGGATCACATCTCCAAGGACATCTCTGCCTACTCATCCCTGTTGGGTCAGGCAAAACTTACTTGAAATCTTTAAAGGGTCAGGGAACACTTTGTACTTACAAAATGAACTACAGCAACAAAGGGGCATGTAACCAATAGCTTATATTGCTCATATTTTGTGAACTAGGACATATGACAATGTAGCTATGATCAGTTTGGTGTAAAGCATACTCTGTCCTTAAGACCCCACTCTTTTAGCAAACCCTTAAGTGCACACTGAGCATTCTACCTATGGCTAAATTTAAAACAACTTTTAAATCACTTGCTGCAATAATGTTAAATATGGATTAATTTAAAACTGTGATAAAAGGCAAGTGTTTCAAAATATATTAAGGTATTCTCAATCTTAAAGATCTAGTCAAGTTCTGGTAAGTACTAATAACTTACCACCCATCAGAGTCCTTTACTGTTCATGGGAGGGCTTAGTTTAAGGAGTACTTGGCAAGAATAACCACACCTCACTTCAATAAATGTTAAAAGCTGTAAAAAAGAAAATATCCCCCTCCCAACTCTGCTAAACTCTGTTAAACAATTCACTGGCTTATGCATAACCTTAACTTCTTATAACAACAAAACATTAGTTTTATGATATTTAGATAATTAACAAGTCCTTTTTATTTTGGGAGTTTAAATCCATATTATTTAATGACAAGCAGAAGGTCATAAACGTTAAGTACACTGGCTATGTTCCAGCAGGTCTGAAACCAGGGACATGTATGGACAAATCAGCAATCACAAAGGCCCTACACTTTGTCTCTGGCTTATATGATTTGATCCACCAGAATGCAAAATTTCTCTACTCACAAAGGCAGAGCTAAGAAATACTAGACAACACCTTCAAATAACTGTCTTCTTTTTAGCAGATTTCTGACCTGCTTTCATCTTGAGGCTACAGAGTTGTTTTAGTCCATGCTGAAACCTGCACTTCCAGGCCAGGCAACTTGACAGGCTCCTAATCTGCTTTACTTGGCCATGTGTCCATCTCTGACGCTTCAGAATATAGTAGCTCAAAACAGTTAATATGGAAACTTTAGGATTAACCAGCTGCCTGGATGATGCCTTCCATGATGTGAACTCCACAGCACCTTCCAGCTTTCCTGGAGTGTCTGCCTGTGTTGGGCATTGAACATGCAGGCCATGATCAACTGGTAGAATGACTGCACACTTCCCAGATTGAAACGGCCTTTTGGCTCTTTGGAAGTGGACTGGATATCAACTGCAGAAAGTCAACCTGACAAATCATTGTACACAACTTCAGTTAATAGATGTGAATTAAGAAGTTCACATCATTTGTTTCCTTTCACTTTATTTAAAGGTCACCAGGATATCACAGCTCAGACTGCAGGCCAGTTTAAAAGGAAATCTTTCTACAGTGTGCAAACCATGCAGCTGGTTTAGTCTTGAAACAAACATACTATACAACCCAGCATTTGAAAAGGCTTGCCCTCTGTTTTTTACACAGCATTCTATCAACAACATTCAGAAGTATAAACGTAATTTGGCATGACTTGTCCTGAGGCCCTCTGCTCCACCTACCAGCCCTGTGAGCTCCGCCTCCCTCACTACTGGTACATTCATGTCTACAAGTAAACCTCAGGGCAACTGTTCTTCCGAAGAAGAACATCATATCCTTGCTATCTATATTCTCTTTTAGCCCATTGAACCATTGGTTGTTACAACATCAGCAGTTTCTAACTCTTCACATTTTGTTACATGCTCATCATTTCTCTTTGATGGTCCTGTGCTGCCCACATGCAGCCTTGCACTTGTGTATGCATGTAAACAGTATTTCAATGAATGCAATCTTAGCTGCAGAAGTTTTGACAGCAACTTGCTGTGAGGCATTCACTTTAATTTGTTTAGTTAGTATTAGGCTGGTGCAATGGTGCAGCAGTTAGCATTATCATCTCAAAGCAAGAGGTTTGGCTGTGGTGCCTTCTATGCAGAGTAAGCATGTCTTCCCTGCATTCACGTGTGTTCCCTCTGGGTGCTCTGGTTTCCTCCCACATTCCAAATACATGCATCTGGAGTGTTTCTCTCTGGGCCTTTGCTGAAAATGGGCTCTGTCTCAGTCAGACTTTCCCAGTAACCAAATGTTAAATAAAACAATAAATCCAACAAGTGCTCGGCTCGGTTTAATAATTGTGCTTAACCTATTGCTCATTTTTGTGGATTATTAAACTTTGTGCATTCTTGCTGGACTGACTGGCTTTGTTATTTTTTCAAATGTTAAGTAAAATAATAATAAAAATTTGCATGCATATCAGCAGTATCCCGCTAGGAGATTCCATTTTTAGTGGAGTTCTTAGAAGGTAAATCCAAGACCATAAAGATCAAGAAAACAACAGGTTACAGTAAACGTTACAGAGATAAATAATACACTAAATAATTTGAGTAATGTGCACAGTATAGTCATTAATCAACCCCTTCTGTAATTATGAGTCCCATAATTGTGTGTCCTGGAATTCCAAAACTAATGTAGTGAAGCTACAGAAGAATAGCAATTGTCAACATTCACAGTTTTCCCTTAAAGCTTCTTTTTGTGGGAAGTCAACCCCCCACCCCCACCCCCCCATAGTCCAAGACTGCCATATTCTTAACACACAGTGGTCACAGACGTAGTATGTGTAAGTCGCCATCTATCCACATTCAGTCTCACTGCTGTCGGACTCCCCCATACAAGTCTCCATCCTTCAAACTGTTATTACCCTAAACATGATTATAGCAGTTAGCCTGGAGGATTAAGACTGCATGCTGCTAATGAGCTGATTCCTGTAGGCAAGAGTCTTCCACCATTTCCCTCCCGTATGATACTGTGCAAATCATTTGACCAGACAGGGCTCCCTGGGTCACCCCAGAAAAGAGACTCATGTCCAGTGGGTCGACACAATTAAAAATAGATAATAAATAAACATACTGTATGCAGTTATATATATTACTTGAATTAAATTTCCTAAAGAACATACTGATACAGATTAGTAATTGTTCATGGCTTGGAAGACTGACAAGATTAACCTGCCTTAGGCATTAAGTCCACAGGAACCAGCGATGCCTCAAGGCTGCCAGTAAGTGAGCTGTCCTGCATTCTGATGATATGTGCCTCCAACTATTTAGCAAGAGATAATATATAGTAAATAATTTTAAATTACAAATCAAAGGAAATGGGATGAAGAGAAAAGGAATTTAAAAAGATCTTCTTGATTGCCAGTAAAAAGCATTACTCACCCTTTGCACTCTAGCTCCATCATAGTGCACTGTACATTTAACTGTAGACTACATTTCTGACATTTCTGACTATTTCCAATATACCTGGTCACTTTAACTGAGTATGCAAAGGGTTGCTAGCAAACATACAGAGTAGGGATATGCAAAACATGCAAGCACACAGACAGAAGGTTCTTCGCTATGCCTTTACATGCAAACTACAAGAGTCACCCTAGCCACATGACTCACTCCACACGGTACCGGTATGTTTTACAGAAGCAGTACATTATATTCAGTGCATTGACAGTGACCTATGTCACTGTTATACCTCCTGCATGTCGCTTTCTCCTGTATGTTCCCCTGCTGCAAGTGAAACCACAGAGTGTACAAGTATTTCTAGGTACTCATTGTCACCTCTACATGTGGACAATGTACATCTTACGATTTGTTATTGTGTTTCGCATACTGTCCTTGTTACTCTTGCTCAGTGCTTTCTTTGTCTACGTAGGACTATGTGGTTATACAAATAAATTTCTCTCCATATTTGAGTCTGTTGGCATGAAATGAGATTTGTAGACCTTATGAGCTGTCTGAATACACTGTACTGTCCAAACTGTAGTTTACTGCTATACAATATTGATATGTTTGCTACTGCTCCATAGTGGTTTTAGATCTTTTCCCATTGTGTTGGCATCATACCATGGTACTATTGCACATGAACTGAAGTCTGCGTCTCTGTTATGAAAGTGGCATCCTATGTGGCCTGCTTTAGATGTGCATTTAGACATGCTCTTATTTTGGAAGCATACTTCCCTTTGGTGCCTTACTGAAATATGCTTGCTATTCTGTGGTTTTCTGTACTCTATTGGTGTGATGTATTTCAAGATGTTATAGCTGAACTTACACTTGTGTTGTACTATGGTGGCCTCATTTACTTGTGCTATATCTGCTGACATTCTGCTGCTCTCTCTTTTGGAAGGCATGCTGATCATTCCTGGCTGCTTGCCTGATTTAATATGACACGTTGATTCTGTTCTCTTCCTTACAGGCTGACTGTCTCACACTTCACTAAACTATCTTCTGTCTGTCGGTTTTATAAATGTTTCTTTGGTTCATAATCCTTGGTCTCGTGTTATTCCTTGTGTTTTGTCCATTGCTCCATTTCATTCGGTTGCACAAAGCTGTGTTACTTGGCAGTTTAATGTCATTATGTTTTGAGATATTTACATATGTACAGTATTCTTGTGGAGAGCAAGAACATGTGGGAAAAAAGCCAATGCCTGCTTTAAACCATAGTGACTATGCCATGTTTTCTGAATTGGTATGAATGATATGCTATTCACTGATTCTTTGCAGTGAATTTAATTGCAAAGTGTCAGTTTTCATGCATGCATTCACTTAGCATACTTGTACAGCATGACTGACGGTAAATACAAACAGATGCCTTGTGCGCATGCACTGTTAGACTCACTCTGCAGACTATAATTTTTTTCACCATTCCAGCATATAAGTGAGAAAGGCAAAGGAGATATTCTGAAGAAATCATTCTCTTGTGACCCTTGAGCACAAATGAACCAAACACACTGCTTTGCTCTTAGCAGTGAGATTAAAAAAAAAACGGATTGCTGAGCTGAAATGTACAACACATTTTAAAGGGCAATTATACATATTTTCAGTTTTAAGCTTTACATTGCCTAGTAGTGCTTCTTCCCACACAAATGGAAACCTGTTTTTCCATCTGCATTAAGTTCTTGTTTTCCACAAGACTAGCTTCAACCTATATTCTTTTGCAGTGAGTATGCTCTGATTAAAGAATGATTTATGTTTCTCGTGGAGGGCTATTTCAGCAATCTGTCTACTGAATTAGTTTCTCTGGTGAAGAGGCAGCTAAATCAAGCCTTCTGGCAATAAGCCTGGGTGGACAATGTCAACGGAGTACTAAAAGCAAGTGATTAAATGTTATAATCACAAATACTGAGGACTGGCTGTTTTCGGCCTGACATGGATTTATCGCAGTAATGTCAGTGAAGCACATGCAGCAGGGGACAATATAGTGTAATTATTTAAAAATGTATAATTAGATGTACTTTAATAAAATAAATTGCCCATTCTGCCACTGAAGGCTTTTCGCAGTAGTCAGTTTTGTGGATATTATTGTCATTACTTGCACAACTAATGGGAAAACGTTCACTAAACCACAAATACAACTGTAAATTCAGGACATTCATCACATATGACAAACTAAGAAACTGAATAAAGAGTGGGGTGAAAAGTCAATATATAGACAGAACAACAGACAAAAGACTGACTGACTAATGCACTAAGGCATTGAATAGTCACATTTACAATACAGACAGGAAGTCCATGAAACATGCTGTTATAGACATAAATGGAAAAACTGGCACCTACTAGAAAGTTGGCTTAATAAAACCAAAACCCTTGAGACTTTAGGTTCAAATACTACCAGAGCTGCTTACAAATTGTTTAATCTTAAGCAAGTCGTACATCCATTCACTACTTCAATGCACACTGTTGAAGTACATATGACCTCTACTGAAAATTGGTTAGCTGGGTTAGCCTAAATATAGATTTACAGGTATTAGAAAAATAAAACAATTTTCTCATGTCATGTAATCCTTTTTCTTGAACTCTGCTTTAACTATCAATAAAATTTCCCAGAGTAGTGGTGCAGATGATTTTGTAACTATACTATTGTTTCATTGCCTTGCTTTGGTCACCTGCAAGCAAGGGCCAATACTTGTGCAGGTTCATTCAATAATGTAAATTTGTAAGGTAGGTGTGTATGTGTGTGTGTGTGTGTGTGTGTGTGTGTGTGTGTGTGTGTGTGTGTGTGTGTGTGTGTGTGTGTGTGTGCGTGTGTGCGTGTGCGTGTGTGTTTGTGTGTGTGCGTGTGTGCGTGTGTGTGTGTATGTGTGTGTGTGTTTGTGCGTGTGTGCGTGTGTGTGTGTGTGTGCGTGTGTGTGCATTGCCGGTGGGAGTGTGAGTGTGTGCGTGTGTGTTTTTTGATATTATATATGATTGTGCCTGTACAAATTGGCTGCACAGTCCATACCTCTCCACTGTCCAGACTTTCACAGCATGTCCAGATTTTTGCCTCGTGTTTTTGCTCTATTTCTTATAAAATTGGTGTTTTCCTGGCATAAAACTAAGGATTGAAGTGACTAAATTTGAGTTTCGGACTTCATATGCTTCAGAAAAATGCATGCTAACAAAAATCCTGTTATGCTAGCAACTTTCTAAGTTTATAGGAGCAATTTTTAAAATCTGTCCCTATTTTTGGGCCGTTGCCTACCCCGTCTCATTATTTTAGGCTTTGCTCAGATTTCTTGTTAAGATTTATGCTGCACATGGTATAAGTACTCCAACTGTTGATACAAATACAAATTCATCAAATACGTTATCACAAATATTTATGACTGCAGCATAGTTTATTAAAAATAATAAATGCTTTAATTATATGAAGAACACAAAAGGCAAACTAATAATGCATACAGCAAAACAGTCTCAGATTCCAACCTCTTTATTTGTAAATTTAAGACAATGAAAAGAGCAAATACCAGCATGTTGTAGAAGTCCCTGTTAGCTGCAATATGCCCCATTACAGACCATTTGCATTGCTGTCCAAGATCTACTTTCCACCTTGGACAGTTCACAACATCAGTGCTAAATAGCCCTTCTCCTTCTGCCAACATGCAAATAAATAATAAGCACTAGAAGCTTTTCCACTTTCACTCTTACATCTCTTAATCATAAATTAAATTCACAGTTGCACAACATATCTGTCTCTCCATCATGATCTGTTAATGGCACAAGCTAGATTGAGATCCCTAGAGCGAGTGACTCTTGAGCCATTTGACTTGTGGATGTGCAGCATTTCCATTAGGACAGTATTGGAGAGTGCCCTATAGACCAGGCAAATGTCACCTCTTAGCAGCCTATAAGATACAGAGTAAAGTGACAGGGCTTTCAGCCTGTCCACATAGGTCATTGTTTAGAGTTCCTGTATTTTCTTAGTGAGAACCTCTGAGGTCTCTCCAGCTGTTGCAAATGTCCGGTGAGGTACATGTAAAAGGATGCATTATACTCTATTAGTGGTCTGATGAAGGTCAAGTACAGTGGAGTTATGACATTCCTTGACCTGGATGCTATGTCCCTGATTATGAGACGCACTACCTGGAAGGCTTTCCTTACTACTGTGGAAACTTGGTGGTCAAAGTTCAGAATGCTGTCAACCTGTGTTCCCAAGTCTCATACCACTGGGTTTAATTTTTAAAGAATTTAATTTTGCTAAAAGAAATAATAATGCATTTTTTTAATTTAATTTTAGACCATAGCTTTGGCATCAATCATTTCTTTGTGTTAGCCCTTCTTGTAATATCTTGACATCATTGGGGGATTCAATGATTGCTCCCAGTTTGCAATCATCAGCAAACTTGGTAAGCCAAAGGCAGTCTACTTTGGCCTGGACTTCTTAGAAACAGATGCCAAACAGTTAGGTGCCCAGCACAAACCCTTTGGTACTCCACTGGTGATGGGTCTACTGGTGTAGGTGGAGTCACCAATTTTGACAGAGTGTGTTCTGTCGGTGAGCCAATTGGCTGCCCATCTAGTAGTGTAAGGGCTAATCCTTATCTAGGAGAATTTCTCAATGATGCCAGACTGGAGAATTGTGCTGAAATCCTTGGCTAGGTCAATATATGCTGTGTGCACTGTTTTACCCTCCTCCATGACTTTGGTGACACTCTCAAAGATGTCTACCAGGTTTAATAAGCATGATCTACCCTTAATAAAGCCAAACTGGGTTGGGTACAACGTTTGGAGGTCACCTATGACCTTGTTGATAAGGTCCATGATAATTCTTTCTATGGCCTTGCAGATGATACTGGTTAGTCTTATGGCTCTGTAGTTCCCAGGGTCAGTTGATGGAGTGCAGGGGAATTACTGTTGCTGTTCTGCATTTTGCAGGAATATAGCCAGTTCTCAAGCTATGATTAAAGAGAACGGCAAGTGGGTCTGCTACGGCTTTTTTTAGATTATGTAGTAAACAAACTAGGATATTATCTGGTCCCATTGAGGGACCTGTTCTCTAGAGATACTAGGCAGAGGGCTGGTGTCAGGTATGTTTTGGAATATTGTAGGTGGGGATAGGTGGATGAAGTTTGTGCTGAATCTGTCATCTAGCAGGTTGGCGATATTTTCTGGTATAGTAGCTGGGCATTCCCTTTTAGACTTTGGACATAGCTAAAGAATGCATGATTATCCTTGGCTAGGGATGCAATTTTATTTTTGTAAATTGCTTTAGAAGATTTTACATAATTTTTGATTTTCTTGTTTAGGTTTAGGAGGGAACTCTTCCTCTGCAGAGTGATATTCCTCTTACTTTTGGACAACAGTTTCTTCTTCTTGTTATGTAATCTGTTTATACTTGAAGTTCACAATGGTGGTTTGTTTTTATGGAAAGACCTAGTTTTGATCCAGTCAGGTACAGTAGAGTTTATACAGTTGCTTAAGCGTTTGTACGGGGTATTTGCATACACTTCTGCATAGTAATCACTGGTGTCTGCAATTGCAGGATGTATGAAGTTTTTTATACCATCACTTAGTACACTGTAGTTAGCTTTGGTGAACTTATTTGTAATTTTTGTTCCTGTGATGATGTCATTTCCAGTAGTTACTTCAAGCAAGACTGATTTGTGGTCTAACCTGACCAGGGAGGACATCACCCAAGGGAAAGTAGAGTGAACCCCTATGTTGGTAAGGACTATGTCCAGAACATTAGAGCCCCTAGTGGGAGTGCAGACTATCTCTTCCAGAGCATTTGTGTTAACAAAGTCCAGGAAGCTCTGTGTGAGCATGTTTTGCTCATTTATGTCCCCCAGTCTATGGAAGGATAGTTGAAATCTTCCATGAGTAAGGTGTTGGGCTGTGTGGGGATGTATTCCAGTAAATCAAGGTAGGTTGTGTGCTTATCTTGGTTCATGGTGGGGAATTTATAGCTAGCAATAATGTGGTATAGTACTTTCCTAATAGTTAATTGGACATGGAGTTGTTTGAGAGAGTCATGCTGTTTGACCAGTCATGGGTTTTAATGAAGATGGATACAACTATACATACACATCTGCCTTTGGTTCCTTCATGCTCATTTTGAGGTTTGAACGTGTAGAAGGCATTGTTCCCTTGCATGGCCAGGGTACTTTCAGTGGCCTTGAACCATGTCTCAGTAACTGCACAGATGTCAGCATCCTCCAATGTGAGGAGTGCTTCCAGGGAGTGTAGTTTTGTGTTTAAACTCCTAGCATTAAGCAGCATGCCCCTGAGTTTGTCTCAATTAGATTTTGTTACATTGGAAAATCTGTTGTTTTGACATTTCCTAAAAAAAGGCACTATGGGAAAGCAAGGGCCTTTACCAGTAACTGAAAGCCTGGTGGGGACAGGTGAAGACCATCTCTAGCAAACCAGTGAGGACTGTCTACCATATCTTCCCAGATTGACAGATACTGGATCCCATGGACTGACACCAGAAGCTGAGCCAATTGTTGAAGTCAATCATTTTTTGTTTATACTGTGGCATCATCCTGGGTGAGGATGGGATACTGCTTAGGGCTAGGTAATGCCTGTCTGGGACACATAATCAGAGCATTTCATCATGTCTCTCTTCATATAGTCCAGAGAGGTACATCTCAAGTCATTCACTCCGACATGGACTATGACAGCATCATAACAATACTTGCTGTTGAATGAATTGACTGCATGCATGATTTGTCGGATAATGGCACCTGATAGCCAGCTGGCCATGACCTTCTCCTTGTCCAGTCTGTAGAGGGGGACATCTGTGTGACTCACTATGGAGTTGTCTATAACCAAGACATTTGTTGTGCTTTGCCTTAGGGGCTTATCTGTTGAGACATGGATGTGGTGTTTATATGTGTAGTGGTTTCTTTATGGTTAGTGGTGAGTGTGGATGGTGTGCGTTTTGGAGGTCTCTGCTGTTTTGGTAAGCTTTTAGTGAGTATCTCCACATATGTGGGTTCATGTGTTGAGACCTTATTTTGTGTTTGAGGTGAGATATGCATGAGAGTTGGAGTGTGTGTTGATCATCTGTTTAATGTCTAGTTTGTTTTTATGTGAGACAACTGACTCCAATTCCACAGTGTATGTGCATTTTTCACATAGGGTGTAAGTTTTCTTTAGGAGTAAGTGGTTGTCAATATACATGAAGCAATTGCTACATTGCCTTAAGATACCCATATCAATGAAGCTGGCAGGAGAAATGATGGGAAACTGCCCATCCATTGTGGCAGGCTTTTTCTGAATGTGGTATTTGGGAAGGAAGTGGGCTATCTGGACTTAGTCACAAACAGAAATGAAGCGGCAACTCAATAAAATACAGTTAATTAAGTGCAGTGCTGGCATAAAATATGCTTATTTTTCAGTTGTTTTTTTTTTCAGTGGATGAGTTGGATTTCAGTGCAGATGCACACCAGACCTTTGTCTAAAGTTGCCAAACATTGAGCAGCTCCAGTAACTGAGAGCAAACCCACTCAAATGTGACATTTATATACAAGCAAATTTAAACAGTTTTAATACAACTACAAATTGGAAAGCCCCAAATTGAGCCTTTTTCCAGCAATCCGAAACTCATAAGGGTCCTGACCTACACGCTTCTGCCACAAAGGTGCACGGAGGTCCACTTAATGTAAGGTGGCTTGTTTAAGAGCACAATGATACCAAACAGTGCAGATTCAGCAGGTCTGAATCTAACCTATGCTACATAAGGCAAGGAAACTCAATTTCTTGATGGGAAGGAGTAAGGGAGGGTCACTTAAAGGTCAAAATGAGAGTGTTTATTAGTATATTAATAGATGACCTGCAGTGGTACCACCCTCTGCACAAACTGGCAGCTCTTCAAGCAGCTGTGAACAGTAGAAGACTATGAAGAGTGTTTCCTACAGGGGATTTTAAACTGTAGAGGTTTGCTTATATGCAGTCCAAGTCTTGTATTCACAAGTGGCTAAGCCATGCACAAGAAAGCTCTTACAAAAATGTAAGGCTTTTATACAAGTAGGATGAAAGACTTTTATAAAGTTAAAACCTCAGGCCAATTAGATATAAGCACAATAAGCTATCAACTAGTTGTTCCCAACATGGATGGGTTTGAATTTAGCTTTCTGCTCCCACCAGAGTGCAAAACAACCCTTCAAATGTAAAACAAACTGTGTTTCAGCTCAGGTGCAGTAATAAATGCTTTACAAGAGAAGTAAGAATTCCTGCAATATCAGAAATCTTTGAAATAAGTTTACTAACCCTGTGAAATGTTCACTACACAAAAACTTTGCAAAACTTCGAAATATTTTGGCAGACTCACTCAGAACAGCTTTTGCAATATCAGACAAGGTTAGGAAATATCAGAATGTTGTTAAAACAACCTAAGAGCAGTACAGTAACAAACAGATGGAATTTTTTTAACAAGTTCAGGCTGAAATACAGTGATAAATTCAACAAAAATAAATAAATGCAGCACAGAAGTGTTAAATATCACTGAAAGAGTTAGAACAAGTACAAAAAATATATTTATATCAGCTTTGTAGGCCAGATGATTTTGGAAGCAACCCAAGTCTTGTATTCACAGGAGTTCAAGCCAGACACACGAAAGCTCTGAATAAGTGAGACTCTGTAAAAATGATGCTTCTCCTTAACAGTGAAACTGCAAGCTATCTTAAAAAGTATAGATTAATGACTTGCCTTCTGATGATTTATAAACTATACACTGGAGCTCAGCCCATCAGAGTGTACAGACATTTTGAAGAAAACTCAGTCTTGCCATTAAAATAAAAGGATAACAGAAGAAAGTTATATGGAGCAAAGGATCATTTGTTGTTAAATCCATAATGGAGAATTGTAAAAAGGGAAAGAATCTAAGCATACCATGGATAGATTACAAAAAAGCATTTGACAGCACCCCACAAACATGGATAAAAGAGTGCTTACAGATTTATAAGATAAACCTTAATTTGATCAATTACATTACACTGACCATGAAACAGTGGCAAACCACTTTGCAGCTAAGCGATGATAAAGGGCAAATTATTCTCCCATGGATAAAAATTCAAAGGGGGATATTCTAGGTTGACTCTTTGTTACCGCTGCTCTTTTGTCTTGCCCTTAACCCATTAAGCTGTCTAGCCAACAGATTAGGTCATGGCTACAATTTGGCTCCCAGAAAACAACCAAGTGTAAAGAATTTATATATGTATATATATATATATATATATATATATATATATATATATATATATATATATATATATATATATAAATATATATATACATATATATATATATATATAAAATGGATGATTTAAAACTGTATAGTTCATCAGGGGAGCTGAAAGCACAACTGCAAGTGGTGAAAACTTTCTCAGATTGTATAAGAATGTCATTTGGTCTTGATAATTGTGTAAAAGCAACATCTGAAACAGGAAAGCTGCAGTTCCAAGAAAATATTAGTCTGAGGTAGGAATGTGATATAAAGGAACTTGAGCAGGATGGACTGCATAAATATTTGAAAATTGATGAAGGATCAACAATAAAACATGAACAAATAAGAACAAAATTCAGGAGCATTTTAGAAGACTAGAATTAACACTGAAAATAGCCCTGACATCTAGTAACAAAGACCAAGCTAAAATTCACATCAAATGATATATAAAAATCAGTGTATACCAAGATTATATATTCCTCATTCTGAAGGAGGTATAGGCCTTCTTAAAACTGATTACTTATAGAGATCTGTAATTGTAAGTAGCAGCAGCCTTAGGTCAACTGGTGCCCTAGGCAAAAGGGCTGTATGGAGCACCCCACCACACTACCTGGTGCCCCCATCCTGGTCTAACTACATCAAATAAATACCAGAAAAGTGCCCCTGCTAGACCGGTGCCCTAGGCAGCCACCTAGTTGGCCTATGCCTAAAGCCAGCTATGATTGTAAGACTGCATACATATCTGCTGACTTCACCAGATCCAAGCATAGTGAATGTTTTAAAAGTTGAGGAGATCATGTCTAAGATGACTTCCCTGTTTAGTTTAACAGAAGCATATTGGTGTCATGTGGGAATGGAAATCAAACCAGAAATAAACAAAAATCAGGCAGCAACTGAATGTGCCAAAAAAAAAAAAAAACAGAAGAAAGTATATAAGGAGAAGGACAAGATGAGATGGCAATCAATATGGAAAAGGCATAAATATAGTTGCAAGTACAGAAAATGCCTGGAACAACCTCATGTCAGCCAGGATCTGATGCAAGAATGGTTAAGGAGGGTTAATTTAAACCAAAAGATGAAAGATTAATATTGGTGGCCCAGGACAGTGGCCTATATACACATGGTTTACAGTGTCCACTGAACATGTGGGAGAAACAGACAAATACAGATTCTGTAAAACAGAACTGGGAGCAGTCACACATCTTGTTGCTGGGTATGATACACTAATGGCAGTAGGCCTGTATACTGAAAGGCATAGTAATGTGGCAAGACTGTTGCATTGGGGGTTGTGCAAACATTATAATATTGAAGTAGCTGAGAAGCATTGGAAACATGAGCCACAAAGCATTATAGAGAATGATTAAGTTTATGTCACTTGAGATCATCCATTGCCAACAGTTCAGAAAATAGATGCTAGAAAAACAGGATATAGTAGTCCAGGAAAAGAAGGCAAAAGTAGCATTGATCACTAATATTGCCACACTCACTGATTACAGTGTTTTACATACAGAGAGACACAAAGTCATAAAATATCAGGATTTGCAGGCAAAAATAAGGGGAATGTGGAAGACGGATACCCAGACAGTTCCAATAGTAGTAGGAGCAATGAGCCTCATAAGAAAGAATTTATAGTCACATTTAGATATAATACTGATAAATGTAACTCCTATGAATTACAGAAGGATAGTTCAGGGCACATTTCTGGTGCTGTGAAGATCACTTTTGGCTAACATCAGAACAAAAGAGGGTCTTCTGCAAAAGGTTGAAACAATATTAATTTCATGAACTTCACTTAGGAAGGAGATCCATTCCTGTCATGGTGCTAGAAACCCAAGAGACTTGGAGAAATGAAATCAGGATTGAGGTAAATAGTTCTACCCATGAAGACTCATATTAAAGCCCATTTTGGACTTCTTCCTGTTGTTTTGATGTGTTTGTTGATAAAAGACAACCAAAACATTCAGTATTTGTGTGTAGAATCATATGTACACTACTTAGCTCCATCACTGTCTCTCTCTATGTGTATATATGGGTGTACTTTAAAAAGTCGACTTACCAGAACTCCAACTTTCAAAAACACTGAAACTTCACAATGCCAAACTGCATGAACGTCACAATTTCACTCTGGGACACTAACCACTTGACCACCAAAGATAACATTACAAACGGAAACAAATGATACCCACCAATGCCCACATCCACCTAGTTAAATATAGCAACTCTGAGATGGCACTACAGCAGAGAAGGGGCAAAGTTCACCATGGTGGCCAAGTGGTTAGTTTCCTGGAGTGAAATTGTGATGTTCCAGGGAGTTCAGCATTGTGAAGTTTCTGCGTTGTTGTCTCGCTGATTTGAAAGTCGATGTTCCAGCAAGTCGACATTTATATATATATATATATATATATATATATATATATATATATATATATATATATATATGGTTCCCTATCAGAAGCCTGAAACACTATAAGCTTGAAAATCAAAATCCTGAAACCAAAAGCCTGAAAACTCAAAATCCTGAAAACCCAAAATCCTGAAACTCAAAATCCTGAAAACACAAAATAGACATACTGACGTCATTGTGGCTTTGCTATTGTTAGCCCCGTGGTGTTAGGTCATGCATTGGGTTCAGGTAAGTGTGCGGTTGGTTTTATGTTAGGGTTAGGGACGGTTTAAGTGAGTTAGGGTTAGGGCGCAGGTTAGGCATGTATGCAATAGTGACAAAAATTAGGGTTAGGGGCGGTTTAAGTGAGTTACGGTTAGGGCGCGGGTCAGGTGAGTGTGCGATAGTGACGGACCTTAGGGTTAGGGTTAGGGTCAAGGTCAGTCGGTAGATATTAGTGTCTTTGTATTGGCATATTAGCATTATTTGTGTTTTCAGGATTTTGAGTTTCAGGATTTTGGGTTTTCAGGATTTTGAGTTTTCAAGCTTTTGGTTTCAGGATTTTGATTTTCAAGCTTATAGTGTTTCAGGCTTCTGATAGGGAACCATATATATATATATATATATATATATATATATATATATATATATATATATACACACACACACACACACACACACACACACACACACACACACACACACATATATATATATATATATATATATATATATATATATATATATATATATATATATATACACTGTACGTTTACTATTGAAATGTTGAAAATGCAATCATCGGCTGATTAAAATGTCAACCTGAAATGAAGTCAATCAGGCACACATGTCGAAAATGAATACACCAACACCCGTAGTTTGATGTATTTGACATAGTAGTAGGTGATGTCAGTCAACCAAGCTATGCAACGTAACATACCGTTCAACTGTCAGGTTAAAGGCACATGTTTTTTATTATTTTGTTAAAGCCCATTTTGAACTTTTTCCTGTAGAGTATAGGATTTATATGCAGGTAGTTCCCCTGCACACCCCAAGTGGGGGACAGTCAAAGAGAGACACACTCACTTGATTTATTGTTTCACAAAGATCATTCAGAGTTTAATGGGATCCTGGTGTATACTGACCAATTACATGGGATCATAAGTACATGAAGCATGAGTTTCCAAATCTGCTTTTTCTAATCAGCTGTTCAACGCACAACCTTCCCATAATATAATTGAATCCAGTGTGCATGTGCTATGGTCTCATGTTCGGTTGTAGTTTGTTGGGGGTCTTGTTTGGTATCTGCCATGTTAATAAGTCTTTCCCTACACTGAGGCATTCAGAGAGCTGCCTTTTCTCAGAATTTTTTTCTGAAAAACACAGTTTAGTAAAATAAAATCAGGTGAATTGTATTTCACCTAACTTTGTTTAAACCTTTTGCAGAGGACTCTGTTCCTGAAAAGTATGCATATTTGTTTTATTTACTGTCATCCTTAGCATCAGTGCATAATCTTGCATAATCTCTTCAGTTATATCACTATGGGTATTCGATTGACATAGTAATGCAGTATGCAGGATGAGGAATTTCGCACAGGGCAATTTTCTTTTTTTTTTTCATACTCCTAGCTAGAGGCTGTTGATGTTATGGGATAGTAGTGATAATCTGTTAGGTGCTGCATGCTATCACAGTATAGATTTCGTTTCAACTTTAATTGTTTAATTAGAAGTATCTGTATTGCTTGGCTCAGAGTTGCTGTATTTATGATAGTTTCCCTGATGATTTCTCCGAATGTCTGGAACAGCATGTTGAAAAACACCCAAATGACTCTCAGTTGCCAAGTAATATAGCTGTCTTGCTTACGGAATTTATTTTCCAAATCTGTGTAATTGTTTCATGTTTTTATTTTAGCAATTTAAATAAAATGAAAAATAAATTCCACTTAATATGAATGTCTTAAAAACGTATTTTTCTCATACATATGACAACCTTTAACAAAAATGTGTTTTCAACAGTGAAGTAAGATAATTAATATGCTTCTTTTCTTGGACTAAAATATGAACTGCTGTAATGAACCAAAATCAGGAAATTGCAGCTATACATACCCACCCATATAAGCCTTCAATGCCATTCTAATCATACCTTTCAGCTGTTCAGATTTACAGAGAATGTCCAGATTTTTCTCTCATATTTTTGATCTGTTCCTCATAAAATTTGTGGTTTTCTGGCAAATCAGTGAAGATTGAAGTCACTCAATAATAACAGATATTTGAGTTTCAGACTTATATCCTTCAGAAATTGCATGTTAACACAAATCCTGTCATTCCTGCAACTTTTTAAGTTTATAAGAGCAATATTTAAAATATGTCCCTATTTTTTGGCTTTTTGCCCCCATTATTTTAGGATTTATACAGATTTCTTGAGCTGAGATGTTGAGATGTATGCATCTACTGTATCTAGAGAATGGATTTATTTTCTGCAGTTTCAGAATCAATAGCCAGGTGTTATGAAACAAAATGTACTTTAGGTTTGCACAACTGTTTCCTGTTTAGGTGAAATGTAGCATATCAAAACAGTTGTTTATATAATGAACCTATGCACAAAGAACTATTCTGTGAAATCATCACTAAGATTAAATCAGCCAGGTGTTACACAGTCTTGCAAACAATGTTTTGTTTAACAAAGAAATATATCATAGACTTACTGCAACAAACTAAAATGCAGTGAATTCAGAAAATGTTCTTAGTGAGCTCTGAGTGACTGAGAACTCACAGGTTAATTACTTCAATAGGTTGTTGTTGTTGTTGTGTCTTTCGGCTTATCCCGGTTAGGGGTCGCCACAGCGGAACTCCGGTCCGCTAATGTTTAGTAGTGGATTTTTACGTGTCGAGTTACCAGCCCTGACGCACAACCTTCAATGAAGGCATGCCCATTCATGCATGCCTCCACACAGAAGACGCTCTAGCTGAGAGTCGAATGGGACAACGTCTTGCTGTGAGGTGACAACGCTACCGCAGCACCACTACCGCAGGGATTTGAGATGTTCTTCATAATGATCACAGCTGCAGTAGCCTTAGTTATATGGGTTATATTTTGCCAAGGATATAAAAGCTGGTTGGCTTCTAAAGCTTCAGGGCACCTTCCTTGCACCCAAACTGGTAAGCAACTTGGGATGACCTGACTAAAAGAGAAGTGTGGGCATGAAGCCCTTCAGAACTTTACTGCTGCCAAAGAATACTTTCTTCGGAGGCTTTTGAGGATCAATGGTCAGCTTGTGCTTTACTTTGCTGGGCTAGGCAGATAAGTTCCCTTTGGGGAAAAATTTCATTTTCTTATATTTACTGATGTTTTATTACTTTCCTCTTCAGGAAAGTTATTTTCCACCCACAAAAAGAAAAAGTTAAGCAAACAGCCTTTGCTACCAGAGCAGGCTAGCAATTAGCCTCAGCTGCAGGTGGGTGACTCCTGCTGTGGCCATCTGTTGTACCTCAGACCAATCATCTTTTACTCCAAATCCCTGTGGTGCAACAACTACAGCCACTATGGACCAAGGGTAGCCATGTCTTCTCTGGCTGTTCGAGTCCCATCAGTGACAAGGGAGAGCCATTTTATTTTTCCTGGGAAAAGTAACAGGGAAGGTTTCCCTGTTATGTCTATATGCTGTTCCCATTCCAGAGGGAGCAGCACCCATTAGTAATATGGTTGGTCCCATTTTTTCTCTAAAAAAAAACAGAAAACCAAACATGTATCTACTCCTCAAATTTGTTTGGACAGGAGTAATTTACAGGGACTGGCACAGGGTTTAATTCAGGCTATTGACCCATCTTGTACAGTAGTTTCTGGTAAAAGGAAGAGGGTTGCTTCTTTATCTGAAGAGATTCAAGATTCTAAATATAAACAGAAAGATGCAGGGATGGATTCAGGATTTTCTCCTCAGATTTCTGATTCAGACTCAGTGGAGCACTCAGTTTCTAATTCTTCCTGTTTAGGTTTCTCTTTCTCTGACACTATTGTTAGAATGTCCCAGTGTTTTTAATGGGAGAACACTGAGATTTCTCAGTCCCTCAAAACACTATGAGTTGTTACAGAATGATTTTCCAAAACTTACACCCATTCCTCCTGTCCTGTCTGCTTTAGAGGATGTGTGTGTTACTGCATGCAATTTTCCTGATACTCAGGAAGCTCTCCCAAAAAAGGCAGATAGGATGTATAAAGTCTCTCAGTCTTTTAAATGTTTATATAGTATATCCAAACCTGATCCAATAGCTGTAGCCTTAGCTGACTCCACTGCTGCTAAGCACTTAGTTAATTCCAATCCTACTATTTCTAATAAGATGGGAAATTTATTGATATGAATGGGAAAAAAGTATATACTTCTATAACTTTGAATTTCAGAATATCTGTGCAGTGACAGAGACCTAGTTCAAAGCTTCAGAGAGTATCCCTGCATTACCAGGCTCTAATTCATACCACACCTTTTGGCCACCTAACCCGGACCGAAACACTAAAGGCAGAGGCATATCCACATTCATTAAGGATATCCACACTTCAAAGCTAGTTGCTCAGCATAACGCATCCCAGATTATCCAAGTTCAATTAACTCTGGGCAAGACCGGAATCCAGATTGTAGCTTGCTACAGACCCCCCACCATGCCTCAGGATTCCCACTCCTTTTTTCTTGATACACTGGAAAATATTATGGTACAACCCAACACCCTAATAATGGGTGATTTCAATTACTCCACCATTAACTGGGAAAACTACTCATTTACTCTTTTTCTCAACGTTTTCTGGAATTCATCAATTACAATGCCTTGGATCAACTTATCCACATCCCCACCAGGGGCAGCAATATCCTAAACCTGGTCATCACCAACATGGGCGACCAGTGTTCCACACCAGAGGTCAATTCCTCATTGGTCAGAAGCGACCACAAGCTAATCACCCTAGACATCCACATCCCACTCCCACCCCCCATTAGGGAAATAACCATAAAAATTTTCTCCAAAGCCAACTTCACGTTTCTTAAGACAGAAATGGCAAACTTCACGACACCCATGCAGATGGACAATAGAAGTACGACTGCTGAATACTACACAAATGGACTTTATAAGGACTTACACGAGTTCATGGATCGTGCTATCCCTAACAGAACCATGATGCTATCCTCCAAAAAAAGGAAGTCAATCTGGTGGTCTTCTGCCATAAACAAACTCTACAACAGAAGAAAGAAACTGTTGCAAAAAAGGGTAAAATCCCATGACTGGAGGAATTCCCTGGTCAGCCTCAGTAAGAAGCTGAGATCCCTCATAAAATCCTCCAAAGCTAGTTATGAAAACAAAATCACCACTGATTCTAAAGACAACCACAAAGCATTCTATAGCTATGTCAGGAATCTCAATGGCAACACTCAGATCTGCTCTGAGTTACAGCGCAATGGCACTAAATATACAGAACCAACTGATATTGCCAACATCCTAGCAGATAGGTTCAGTGCTAACTTTACCCCTCTCACCCTCTAAAGGGCCCATCAATATACTGAAAGAATGCAAAGTTCCTGTAATCACAGTTGCACAGGTAAAAACCTCACTCTCCAAACCAAGAGCACAGCATCCATGGGACCTGACAACATCCCAGGCTGCCTTCTACATGAACTACAGAATGAACTGGCACCCCACCTAAGTACCATGTTCAGTAATAGCCTCACCTCAGGCTTTGTGCCCATTGAAAGGTGCACCTTGATGGTTATCCCACTCCACAAAGGTGGAGCCACGACAGACCCCAGGAACTACCGCCTCATTAGCTTGATGAGCCTGGTCTGCAAGGCCATGGAACGTATCATCATGGAACTCATAAACAAAGACACTGGAGATCTACAAACTCTGGACCCCACACAGTTCGGGTTTGTAAAAGGCAGATCATGTCTTCTAAACCTGATAGACTTCTTTGAAGCAGTCACCAAAGCCATAGATGAGGGTAAGGTGGTTCACACAGCCTATCTATATCTTACCAAGGTGTTAAATACCATCTCCCACTCTGGAATTATAGATAAACTCACTAAATTAGGTATAAATCCCTATGTCACAAGATGGGTTGCCAACGGACTTACTGACAGAACCTACACTGTGAAAGTAGCAGACTCCAAATCAGACTTCAGACCAGTGACAAGTGTAGTACCACATGGTTCAGTCCTGGGTCCTCTCCTGTTTGGTATCTACTTCTCTGAAGTACAGGCTAACACAGAAGGTCTTTGGCTAACTAAGTTTGCATATGACTGCAAACTAGGAGCCATAATCGAAACTTCTAACGATGTGGACATCCTACAAAAGGGCCTCACTAAGACAGATGCCTGGTGTCAAAGCCATGGCCTCAAGTTCAATGCCAAAAAGTGTATTGTCATCCCCTTTGGTAAAAACTCTGTACCCATGAAATACCACATAGGCAGTAGTCTACTTAACACCAAAAGTGTGATAATAACCCTTAGGACACAGGTGGACAGTAGTCTCTCCTTTGATAATCACATCACCACAGTGGTCAGGAAATCCTTCTACGTGGCACACCTCATCACAAAAGGTTTCTCATCCAGAAAAAAAAAGAGGTCATTGTTGCCCTCTACTCATCACTCATTAGACCCATTATAGAGTACAATGCCCCTTTTGGTATGTACCTCACAAGACATCTACATCAACTGGAAAGGCTGCAGAAATACCTCACAAAGAGGATTACTGGCCTCAGACAGATGCCCTATGCAGACTGCCTCAAAAAACTTCAGCTTTACTCCATCGCATATCGCCTACTCAGAGGTGATCTCTGCCTAACATACAAAGCTATGTCATACCCAGAGCTGCTGGACATGCTCCACTTAACGAAATCCCAATCCCTCCAAGCTACATGCTCTAGGGACCTAAACCATGTCACCACAATAAACAGAACATGCTGGAGGGATAGATTCCTGTCCCAGAGACTTCCCATACTCTGGAACAGACCACCTATCTGTGTCAAACAGAGCTCCTCATTAGCACTCTTTAAGAAAAATCTTGATGATTGGAGATGGGAAATAGGAAATTCACCTGGGGGATGACTTCTGTGGCTCTGCTTGACAGGGGCACAGGAAAATAATTTTCTTGGGTGGTGAAACCCAGGGTCATTTTTGGCTAGTCTTGTATAGGCCCTAGGGACAATAGCCTAGTACCTACCTATGAACCTATTACAGTTATATCAAGAATCTCCACGGCAATACCCAGATTTTCTCTGAGATACTGCACAATGGTACCTCCTATACTGAGCCAACAGATATTGCCAGCATATGGGCCAACAGATTCAGTGTCAACTTTACCCCTCTCTCCCCCTCTAAAGGATCAATCACAATACTGGAAGAATGCCAGGCACCCAGAATTACTGCAGCACAGGTTAAAGCTGCATTGTCCAAGGTCAAGAAATACAGCTTTCATGGGACCTATCACTATTCCTGGCTATGTTCTACATGAACTACAAAGTGAACTGGCACCACACCTGTGTGCCCTGTTCAATCACAGCCTCCCTTCAGGCTTTGTCCCTACAGAATGGAGCAATGCTACAGTTATCCTTCTCCATAAAGGGGGAGCGACTACAGACCCTGGGAACTATCGCCCCATTAGCCTGAGGAGTCTGATATGTAAGGCTATGGAGTGCATCATAATGGACCTAATTAACAAGGATATAGGGAATCTCTAATCTCTGGATATCATGCAATTTGGTTTTGTGAAGGGTAGATCATGCCTGTCAACCTGCTTGGCTTCTTTGTGTCAGTCACCAGAGCTGTGGATGATGGCAAGATAGTTCATACAGCCTACCTCGATCTGGCCAAGGCCTTTGATACTTTTCCCCACTCAGGAATTATTGATAGACTCACCAAACTAAGCATCAACCCCTATATCACTAGGTGGGTTGCAAATTGGCTCACAGACAGAACCCACAGTGTGAAAGTAGCAGACTCCAGGTCAGACTGCTGACCAGTCACAAGTGGAGTCCCACAGGGATCAGTTCTGGGTCATCTCCTGTTTGGCATCTACTTTTCAGAAGTCCAGGCCAATGCAGAGGGACTCTGGCTGACTAAGTTCACTGATGATTGCAAGCTGGGCACCATTATTAACTCCCCAAGTGATGTAGACAGCCTACAGAAAGGCCTCACTGAGACAAACGACTGGCGTCAAAACCATGGCCTTAAGTTTAATGCCAAAACAAGCATTGTCATTCCCTTTGGGAAAAACTCAGTTACCACTAATTACCACATTGATGGTAGCCCACTGAGCACTGAAGGTGTTATAAGAGATTTGGGGATACAGGTTGACAGCAACCTCTCCTTTGACCACCACATTGCCACTGTGGTCAGAAAGTCCTTCTATGTGGCACATCTCATTACCAAGGGTTTTGCATCCAGGAAGAAAGAGGTCATCATCTCTCTCTACTCTTCCCTCATTAGACCAATCATCGAGTATAATGCCCTATTTGGCATGTACCTCACTAGATATCTGCAACAGCTGGAGAGGCTGCAGAAGTACCTCATGAAGAGGATCCTAAGCCTTAAACATATGCCCTACATGGACAGACTCAAAAAACTCCAGCTTTTCTCTGTCTCATATCGTCTATTAAGTGGTGATCTCTGCTTGACTTACAAAGCCATGTCTGACCCAGCCCTGTTAGAAATGTTACACCTAAAGAAATCCCAATCCCTCCACACCATAAACTCCAGGGACCTCAACCTCATTACCACAGTCAACAGAACATGCTGGAGGGACAGGTTCATAACCCAGAGACTGCCAATGCTCTGGAATAGACTTCCCATACATGTCAAACAGAACACCTTAATGGCCCTTTTCAAGAGAAATCTTGATGAGTGGATGGGAAATAGAAAGTTCACCCTGGGATCACTCCAGGGGTTCTACTTGATAGAGGCACTGGGAAATAACGGTGGCATGATGCCAAGGCATTTCTATGGGCTAGGCTTGTAAAGGCTCCAGGGCCATTGGCCTAGTACACACCTATGAACCTATTAACCTATTAAATATTCTAAAGTTTGTTCTGGCATATTATAAAAGCATGAGGAATGTTTATCTACAGTTTCTTCTTGTGAAGAAAAATCTGCTTTAAATATCCTGATTTCTTCTACTGCACAGGTCACTACTCATTGTTTACAATGTGTGTGTATGACTCTAGTGATACTTATTTCAGGGCTATGGCCACTGGTACTGTTTTAAGGAGGTTTGCTTGGCTGCATTCTCAGAACCACCAAGATGATTTAAAAACTGAGATTTTAAATTCTCATTTAGATACACATTTAGTGTTTGGCACTTCTGCTGCAAAGGTGGTCTTCCAAGATTTGCTCCACCTCTGGGGGGATCCTCTGGTAGACCTCTTGTTCTCCTCTCTGAAGAATTTACTGGCAAAATTCTGTTCCAGGACTCTATCCAAGAAGGCTTGGAAGACAGATGCCTTTTTTTCCTTTGGACAAAAATGTTCCTGTATGCCTTTCCACTAATATCCAGGGTACTTCTGAAGATTCAGAAGGATCCCTCAAGATCATTTTGGTAACTTCCTTCTGGCCCAGGCAATGTGGCTTTCTCTTCTTTTGGAAATGGCCAGGGGCAATTATCAAAAGCTTCCTCACAGAATGGATCTACTCACACAAGGACAGGGGTGTTTGATACACTTCATCATTCATCTTCAATTGACTGCCTAGATGATAGGGTCTTAATTAGTTTTAGACTGTTGTCTGAAGAAGTGCAGCAGACACTAATGCAGGCAAGAAAGTCTGTTACTAGAAAATCATAAGCAAATGGAAAAGGTTTTTTAGTTGATGCCAACAACATAACCAGCATCCATTCAGGGCTAGTTCTTTTCTGGTTTTACAGTATTTGTGTGAGTTACTACCCTATGGCCTTTCTTATTCCTCTTTCAAGGTTCAGTTATCAGGGTTCCTATTACATGAACGAATTTTTCAAAGTTCGAATGTCATATGGTCGACACCATATGATCGAACTTTGAAAAGTTCAAAGGTTAAATGTAACGGTGCCGTACGGTGCAGAATGGGAGAATTTCCCTTTTCTGCACTGAAGTGCAATCTCGGAGTTTGGTATATTTAAGTAGGTGGGGTATGGAGGGCCCCACACATGGGGGGTGCAGGGGGCTTGCCCTCCTGCTTGGAGCATTAAGGTAAGTTTCATTTTTTTTTTTTATGTTTTATTATATATTCGAAGTTTCAAGCTTCGATCATATGTGTCGAACATACGGGATTCGAAGTTTTGACACTTCAAATATATAATACAGATCCCATTTATCAGCCCTTTCCTCATGTCTGTGTATAGATCATCCTCTTTCAGGGCAGTCCCATGACAAAGTGTTCTTGAAAAAGTGGTTTTGCACGGGATGCCTTCAAGTAAACCAATGGACCCTCCTTGGGATCTTAATTTTGTGTTAGAGAGATAACACTTGTTCCATTTTAACCAGCTAATCTGGCTGGCTTGAGGTTCTTAACATGGAAAATAGTTTTACTACTGGACTGACCTCTGCAAGAAGGGTATCTGATTTGCAAGCTCTTATGGTGAGTCAACCCTACCTCATTTTCCACATGGACAAGGTTTCTTTGTCAACTAATCCTTCTTTGTTGCATAAAGTAGTATCTGTGTTTAATTTAAGCCAAACTATCTAGCTCTCCATTTTGTTTCCTGAACCTTAAAAGGAGGGATAAAGGATACTCCATACCTTGGATGTCCACTGACAACTCAGGTACTATTTTGACAGAATTAAATCTTTCAGATCTTCAAATCAATTGTTCATTTCTTTTCAAGGTCAGAAGAAGGGACAAATGGTGTCTAAGGCTATTACCTTTTGTTATACTCACTATGACAAATCTATTTCAGGCAAGGTCAAGGCCCAGTCTACCAGAGCCTTGGCTTCATCTATGACTTTTTGGAAATAGCTGGATTCTAGAAGTATTCTAAAAGCTGCTTCTTGGTCCTCTGTACAAACGTTTACAAAGCGGTATAAGCTTGACTCCTTCTCTAGGCTTATATTACATTTGCTAGGACCATTATCCAGAGGCTCTTGGACCCTTCTCCTTCCTGCTCCCAAATATAGTTAGCTGTAGTAATCTACCCATATAGTTAAGGCAACTTCAGCAGTGATCAGCATGAAGAATATAGTACAGTAGTGTACATTAAACTTACCCTAACAGTAGATGTTTGAATGATTACTGCTGCTCCCTCCCTCCATCCCCTTTATTTTTGGCGTGTATTTTATGCCAGGACATGGACATTTATTTTTTGTTATTCCTAGCATTATCCTTTCAGGGTTCAGCCTATCTCTTTCTCTCTCTACTGGCAGGAAAGTTCTGAAGGGCTTTGAACCCAAACTTGTCTTTTAGCCAGGTCGTCTTGAGCTGCTTGACAGTTTAAGTGGGTGGAGGGTGCCCTGAAGCTTTGGAAGCTGGCCTGCTATTATATCCTTGCAGGATATAACCCATATAGCTAAGGCTACTGCAGCAGTGATCATTTGAATATCTACTGTTATGGTAAGTTCAACTTACACAACTGTACTTTTCTTACCAGTCAGAGGTCAACAAAAGCTCTGAGTATTTTTTAATGAATCATCACACAATGTGCATATTTAATTATTTCCAAATACAAAACAAAACAAAAAGAACCAAGCATGGATAAAAGCAGGATCATTTTTATTCTTTTACGCCTATAAATGGCACTTCCTCAGACCACAAAAACAGTTAAAAATCATTAGTATTTAAATAACACTGGAACAAAATGATTAGTTCACCCCACAAATCACATGATAGCTCAGAACCCAATCTAAACCACTAGATACAAAATCACCAAATGTAGTTACATAGTAGCAAATCATTCATAAAAACATCCATTTAAACAGACTGTAGAATTTCTGGAAAGGTCTTAAAGGGACCTTAACATTTATACCTGAGCCTTTATTGGCTTGTAATTTAATAACACAATATATCTCATGCTGCTCTATCTTATTTCTAAAATCCCCCAGTCTTAAATCTTCAACCAAAAGTTATGTAACTATGAAAGTGGATGTGTGTGCATCACCATTCTAATTAATATGTTTAGCTAATGCATTTTTATCATCTTTTCAATGTATCCCATTCACATGCTCCCTAATACATTCCCTGAGAGAACGATTCATCTTACCAATATAAAATGAAGACCATATAACTCATTGTGCTAGATAGACTAGATTCTTAGCTGAACAATCAGCTTTAACATTAGATGTAAAACTTCTCTGTAAAGTTGGATGTGTAAAATAATTAGTGTTGTTAATATATCTACATGAACTACAAGTTCTATAAGGAAAAGTATGTAGGCACCCAGTTAAATTAGCATTCACTTGCCTAGTGTTGTAGCGCAATAATCTCTTTAAAGATTTATTATTAAAGTGAAAACATAGTCATTCACCTACCAGCTCTTTACTCTTATAATCCAACAGTAGGATCAATAAGTTTTTCCTTAACTATCTGGCAAACCATGTCCTCATCACTTGAATAATGTAGTGACATGTGTATTCTGTTTATCTTGTAAGCTAACATAACTTTGTAGATTATTTTCTGCTGCCACTGAAAAATATGGTTTCACTCTACTATGCCTAAGCTGGCTGACATCCAGCTTCCTATGTTCAACTTAATTCTTTTTATAGCCTCTCTCAAGAAATTAATTTTGTAAGTTGTTGAGGTCTGCTTAAAATGTATCACTATTATTATTCAGTCTTGATTATCTCATCCCTTGTCCCTTGAGTATGTTCCTATAAATATGGCCCTGTGCAATAAAGTATTTTTCTGGCAAGTTTTTCTAAAAAGCCCATATCAAGGAATTTGTCCAAATTTCTAGTATCTCTAACATCAAGAAAATCTATCTCTTTTAAAACTTTCATTTTCAAGAACTCTGAATATAAACCATGGATTTTCACTGTATTTCCAACTGCCTATACTCAAAATAGTATTAATACATTTAATTTAACAACAATGACTACATTTAAAGACAAAATCCTGTTATATTGCTATCAATTACTAGACAATGGGAAATTGCAAAATGTTGACCATATTATTAATAAGTTTGAGTTAAGTAAAGATATGTGATTGGAAATTCAAAATTGTGGGCACTTAGTTGAACATAAGATTAATGTAATCCAACCAATAGTTAAAAATTATTTTCCCCGTTTTTTGATTTACTGATTATTCTAGTGCAGCAGAATATACTTGGAAAAAAACTCATCTAAAATATATAAGGTACTTAAGAAATCAACAGTATGTCACAGAAAAAGCTAATGGGATTAATTTAGACTAGTTAATAATAACTCCCCAGGTGAAGATGATAAAAAGCTAATACTCCAGTTTTCAAAACAAACTATTTAATCATTTAGGTGGAGGATAGTCTCCTGGAAGTTCTTACATAGTACCTTTATCTCACAACATAAAGTTGAATTGATGTATAATAAAGACATAAGATGCTTGAGATGTAAACTAAATGTTAACGCTGACTGGTCGCATATGTTTTCGGATTGTATAAAACTTAAAACATATTGTGATAATATGAATTCTCTCTTACAGACTGTTTTTAATGAAAAATTTAGACTGACCAAATCTCTTACTTTATTTAATACCTATACCCACTTGTATAGGTATAAAATACAATATCCTCTTTTATGGAGTATCTTAACATTAGCAAGAAAAGTCATCACCAAGAACTAGAAGACTCAGACACTCCCACTATGAAGGAATTTGTACACTTAGCAACTGAAGTCTTTCATCTTGAACTTATCATGATCAAGACAAGAACATGTAGAATCACCTCTTCATATAATAGATGGTTGAAATTCAAAGAACTGCTGGATATATAGACTTTAATAATTAACTAACAGCTACTGTTATCACATCTATTTAAAAAGTTTTGTTTTATAGTAGACATTATTTTAGTTGTTTATTACTGTTATTTTAGATATGCATATTCCCTTTATAATATTTTTATTGTCATGTATTAATGTGTTGTTAAAATGTTCAATAAAAACAATTGAGAAAAAAAAGGGAAATAAACAAGACCACTTAATTCTAAAAAAAAAAAAAAGAAAAAAGAAAATCTATCTCATGTGCAGAGAACTTATAAGTAAACTTCAAATTTGTAGTAGTGCTATGTAAATACTTGAAGAACTCCTTGAATAAAACAAGGGGCCCTGTAAACAGCAGAAAGATGTCATCCATAAATCTTCTATAAAACTTAATGTATGGAACAAATATATTGTCTTTCAAGACAAAGGTACTCTCCCATTGAGCCAGGACAATATTGGCATAGCTACTAATGCATGGTCTGCCCATAGCTACTCTTAAATCCTGCCAATAATAAATTCCTTCAAACAAATGACAACAATTTATTTTCTTATATTAATTCTAGGAGCAAGCATATTAACTCTATTTTAACATTGCTGAACTGACTATTCTGTAATAAAAATAACCTGACCAAGTCAAGTCCCAGGTCACTGGGAATCACTGTAAAAAGAGAGTTAATATCAAAAGCAACCATTAAACATTGCTCGGATAGTAAATTATCATATACATAAGTATAGAGACTTTCCAAAAATTGTTTTGTGTCTCTTAAAACTGTGGTGGTTGAATCAAATATTTGTATCAGCTGCTTCACAAGAAAGACAGAGAAAGGCTCAGCCAGCCAACCATGTCCAGAGACAATGGGTCTCATTGTTGGTGTTCCCAAATCTTTATATATCTTAGGGAGCCCATGAAAACTCAGAATAATTTGGAAACTCAGCAGTAAAATAACTGAACAATTCCAAAGAAATAATTCCATGAAGCAAACAATCCTTCAATGTTGAGGAAATGGACTTAATCATAATCTCAATATCTGTCTTAGATATTACAGAATATATTAAACAGTCAGATAACATCTCTTTCATAGCATTCAAGTAGAACATCTTGGCAATAACCACTATTGTCCCACCTTTATCCATGGGACAAATAGAAATATCTATATCATTTTGTAAGCTTTTCAAGGCATATACTCTAATCTAGTGAAATTATAAAACTTTTTATCTTTATTGCCTTTTCTCAAGATATTAATTAAGTCATTTCCACATGTTATACAAAAAGCTTCTAATAGTGCATGTAGTACCAGTGTAAAAGTGCTTTTTTTAAAAAAAACACAGGTAGTAGAGTTGCTTTAAAAAAATAGTCTTGAGCATAATGTTATGTGTAAATAATTTCAAATCCAATACAGGATCACTAAAGTCAGTTTTAGAGGCTGGGATGAAGGATGAACCCTTCTCAAGAACAGAGATCTGAGGGTCAGTTAAAACCATTGAAGAAATATTGCAAATCAGTGACCTGATATTGGGTCCCATATCCGCTTGATGGTCTTGTATGGTGCCATGTCTGCAGACTGTTCCTTCATTTTCTCCCTAGACTCTGTGAATGACTCATTGAAACAGGCCCTAAATTCCTGACAGAGAAAGAAAGTAGAAGTTGTACATTTAATGTTAAAGCTAATTGTTCAACCGAGAATCTAGTCTATCTGGTGCAATATATAATGCTCAACATTTTATATTGGTAAGATGAATCGCTCCCTCGGGGAACATGTTAGTGAGCATGTTAATGGGATACATAGAAAAGATGATAAAAATGTATTAGCTAAACATATAAATGAGAATGGCAATGCACACACATTTACTTTTATGGTAACAGAGCTTTTGGTTGAAGATTTAAGGTTGGGGGATTTTAGGAATAAGAAAGAGCATTGTGAGATACTTTAGATTATTAAATTACAAGCCAATAAAGGCTCAGGTATAAATGGTAAGGTCAATTTAAGACCCTTACTGAAATTGAGTGGTCTGTTTAAATAAATGTTTTTTATGAATGAGTTGCTACAATGTAACTATGTTTGGTGATTTTTTTTATCTAGTGTTTTAGATTGTGTTCTGAGCTATGACGTGATTCTTGGAGTGAACTAATCATTTTGTTCTAGTGTTATTTAAATAGCAATGATTTTTAACTGTTTTTATAGTGTAATGAACTCCTGTTTATAGGTGTGAAAGTGCTTACCAAGAATAAAAATTATCCTGCTTTTATTCATGCTTGGTCATTTTTGTTTTGTTTTGTATTTGGATTTATCTATGTTACTGAATGAACATTTATCCATTGTAGCATGCCTTTTCCTTTTTCTAATATTCATTTATTTGTTTTTTTACTGCTAGCAGTATTTTTTAAATGACTGGTCTGTTAGTCATTTTGAATAACCATCTGACCTTGTAATATAATAACATAATTTCTCATTTATTTCTGCACTGAATTTATGTTGTCTACTTTGAGGCTATTTCTGTAGTCTTGTAAGGTTCTTTTTCTTGCTGTCTTCACTGTCTTTGGTATCTGCCAACAACAAGACACCATGATCAGGTAAACACCTTCAAAGGTAACCATCATTTTTCTGTGTGCAGTACTGTTATGGTATGTCAGCTGTTGTCTTCCTAATAGTTTTCCATTTCTTCCAATGTAAGTCTGTCTCCACATTGATTTGTTCACTATTTTTGACATGGTATTTATTAAATATCATATTCAGTTTTAATTAGGTCACATGTACATACACTCTCTGGCCCAGTCTTTTGTCACAAGAATCCTTCTTTCTATGAATCCATTATATTTCAAAACTTACTCCGTGATTTCCCAGCCTCTGAGGTGAAATCAAGAGGCCAGTAATTTTCAGCTTGTGCTTTAGTTCTACTCCTATGACAGGGAATCACATTTCATATTTTTGTGATAATATTTTACATTTGTAATAAAGAAAATACAGCAAAACCAAAAAATGTCACATGAGGTAATAAAACCATTAGTAGAAATTTCTAGCTGAATAGATTTTATATATATATATATATATATATATATATATATATATATATATATAAGCATTTAGCAGTAAACGGGATATTATGATGATACTCAAAGACCAGATTACAGATAGATTCTGCAATGATTTGCACTAACTCAATGTCTCTTTGCCTATGCAGAGATAGAAGACATACATATTCTAGTAGCTAGTCTTCAAATATGTTAGACATGCCAGTATTAGCGTCAGTGTCGCTAGAGATTGTAGATTCAGTGTCAGTGAATCAGCTAGTAGCACAGTCACCTTTGCTGCTGTATGATAAGAAAGGTTTTTGTATTATTTCCACACCAGAAGATTACATTCGTTTTCCATTATTGATTCTGTAGTGCAGCATTAGAGGGTGCTGCTCCTGAGTGTCCTGTCCTTCACCTGAGATGGTAGTGGCTCAGGTGCATGCAAAAGATCCCATGTCACTTATCAAAAAGGTAGAGGAAAAGATCCTCTGGTGCCCTTGCTGAATGTCCTTAGTCAATATAAATACTACCTCAGGTCTCTTGTGGAAAAGGGTTACTAGTACACTGGGACTTACCTGGTCCATAATCAGTTATGTTAACAAAACATCTTTGCAGTTTCAGTACTCCACAGTTAAACCACTCCATTTCTGCCACGTGTGTGTAATCATTAAATGACAGCAAAATAAACTTATCTTTCTCAGTGATCACTATGCATTTCCACTGCTGCTGTAATAAATTTCCATTTACAAATGACAGTTTTACAGTATTCACTTAAGTCATGCTAATTTTTCCATCATATCCATAAAGTAAATATTTCCTCAAGTAAACTCAGTAATCTAATATCATCTTAAATGTTTCATATTAATTTAAAATATTTCAATTATTTATTGCTAACTTTTAAAAGTCTAAAGTTTCCTATGGCATTTACCACCTACTTTGGTAATCACAAGTTTATATGGCAGTGCTAAACTTATTTAAGTTCAGGCTCATTTATGCATACTGTATGCAAATTAGGCCCTTTTATGCATATGTCTATGAATCACAGTAATACAAGAACATGTAAGGCAACTTATCTGGGTGACCAAGCCTTGGGTAGTCATATATCTCGTGCTAGATACTTATGAACACACTAGGGATAGTGGTGGAGTCCACAACAATCCCCAGAAGGCCACAGGAACATACTGATAACCTCAGTTTTTTCTCTAAGGTGACAATGTTTAGAAAAGGCAAAACAAAGTCATATGCAGGTGAGTCTATGCAGCCATAAAGCATAAATCCTTCCCATCTAGCATCATGTAGAACACTTAATCACCTCAAATCACTGTACATTTTATAAAAGTTGTTACTGACACACACAGGAAGATTTATTTCTGCAGAAATAAATATAAACAAAAGCCCTCCCACCAAAAAAAAAAAAAAAAAAAAAATCTAATACTGATACTATACTACAGAATGAATGCATAAAGAAAATATTCTTTCCTGACACTTAGATATAATACTCCAAAAAGTAGCTACAAGGCACAGCAGCAGTTGTATGTGTAAGATAAAAACAGTTTATTTCATTAATGACTTTTATCCACCATGTAAATGAAATGTGAATGCATTCCTTTAAAAAACACATGTAGGTGACAAAGCATTTTTGGAAAAAACAAACTTGCCAGTAATATCAATACCACGTCTAATGCCTCTGCTTGTTAACTGGGTTTGGTTAAGATGATGAATGGTTCTTAACCTGTGAACCACAGTCCTGCTCAGACGTTTTTCATTCTGGTACTGGCATTTCTAATAATGGTAGCACCTGTGAGGGACACAAGGTTGCACTCCCAAATGGATTGACAAGGAGACCAAAATTGTGCTTTACCTTCTGAGTGATTCATACCTGGACAAGATCCAATTCTATATAAAAAGGTTTGGACTGGAAAAAGATTAACATCTGGCAGGAGTTGGGTGAGCACCTGTCAACCCTGATGGGGATCACCCACTGTGTCCCTCAGTGCTGACACAGGTATGATGACCTACAGAAGCATAGGCCTGACCAGCTGGCTGAGTGGAGAGATCAGGTGATGATGAAAAGGATAGAGTGCTATAGTATTTCTTTCTTTCTTTCTTTTTTTTTTGTTCATTTTTTTGATCATATTAAGCACATTTTAAAAAATAAATTATAAAACAGTTACATAAATCAAGCTAGATGCAACCAGAAATATGTGTAACTGTAGATATGTATCTATATGTAATTTTAATGCATGCAATGCATAACATATCTGTATTCATAAATATAAATTTGTATTTATACACAAAAGTATGTTATCACATAAACATTCCATATTTATGTGATAACATACTTTTGTGTATAAATACAAATTTATATTTATGAGTAAATAAATAAGGTATATATTAAAACCACAAAAGCTGAAATCTGCGAATGCAATTACATCGACACATAAATGTCGATCTACTAAAACAGCGAACTACGGAAACATCAAAAATCAGAATGCCAAATGAATTTCCTTGGCCAACAGGGTGATCATGGAAATGAGGAAATACATCCTTTTTCCCACTGTAGTGCAGTCTCGGAGTTGGTATATTTAAGTAGGGAGGGTGTGGGGGGTGCAGGGGGGCTTTCCGCCCTGCAAAAACATTTGGAAAAGTGTGTTACATTAAGTTTGTTTAATTATGTTTAACATACCTGTATGGCGCTGTTGCGTCCGGAAATAAATTCTACGTTCTGATTGTCGACGTTTCTGTAGTTCGTTGTTTTAGTAGATCAATGTTTATGTGTCGATGTAATTGCATTCGTGGATTTCAGCTTTCGTGGTTTTAATATAGACCCAATAAATATATGTAAGTATGCATATTTATGTCTGTAAAATACAGACATACATCTGAATGAGTACACTCACAATTACTTTTCCATGTATATAAATGTATTTATACACAGAAAATATTTGCTTTGCCACATCATTTTATATAGTGTATGCATTACTTTAGTTAGTACTTGAAATGCATGCCAACAATTTTTGTAACAAAATGATTTTACTTGTGCAGGTCAGAAAAAATATTTATTAGTGTGATAACTGCATAAGGCTGTCATTGCTTATGTAATATTAACTGCATGAACAAAATGGCAGAACTCAATCAAGCACCACATCCTAGCCAGAGTGGCGGTGGGAGAAGGGGTGGAGGTTGCAGGTCAAGTGAATGACAAGCACATGGTTTATATACATCAAGTATTAGGGGTATTTAAATTTACTATCCTTACTTTAAGCAGTTTAGTACAGTAGTTTACAAACAATTGCCTAGTTGGTTGTTGAATAAGTGGCTTGTAGCTAAAATAAGTTATAGGGTGTTGATTCTTGGCTTGCAATTGTTACATTTAGAGATTTTTATCAAATAATTTTATCAAATTTTTGGTGTGATAGCAACAAATGAATATATTTACATTTTGAACCAATATTAAATAATATTTGAGCAAACAAGATTGACTTTGATATTAACTATTAATTCAGCATAAGTAAAACATAACTAAAAGTAAACTAACTAATTTACACTAGATTCAAGGTGTGTTATTTCTTACTAATGATCTTCTAATACCTTAACATAAGTGTTATTAATTTTATTATTACTAAGTGACTTTGTTATATTTTTCAGGCAATTACTGAAGTTTGTACCAAAATGTTTAACTGTTTGTTTTTTATGTTCATGTTATGAATTGAAAATTATGTCAGGTCAATGAAAGAAAATAAAAAGTAAATAATATGCTTGAACAATGATGGCTGTATCTAGAAACCTAGGAAAAGGGGGAGGAATTATTTCCCCAATTCCCAGTATTAATGCATCTTGTAATAGCTAAATGATGTTATAGCAGAGGAACTGCAGTATGAAATGGAACTAAATATTACAACACCAACAATTAGTTTCTTTATTAAATATTTCCTAGTTTTGTGTAGAGAGGGGTACCTTCATGAATATATTTTCATGAAAATAAAAGTACAATAGATAACATAGTTTTATGGATAGTAGTATCAATGACATTTTTATGTCATTAAATAGTTATTTTGATTCAGAAAGTTTCAGTAAGGTTTTGGTGTAACTCATTTGTGTGACTGTATTATTTTACAGAATTTTGATAAAACTGAATTTGATGCAAGTTTGTTAATTAATACTGATTTATTATAACTCACTGATGTTGAGCAAGTCTGTACTGTCATAGTATTGTGGCTGAACAATGCATGGCGCACCCCCAGATGAAACAGAAGGGCAATGGGAAGGTAATGCAGCAGTAGGAAGTTAATCAGGGGGTACTAGGTTCACTGCCAGGTGAAAAGCATCAGAACCAGCCAGTTACACAGGCAGCAGACTAGCTCACCCCAGAACGCCACTATAAACTATGCAAATACCTACCCCTCTGTTTTTTTCCCACACCCTACACCACCGGTGTAAACACGCGGAGAACTTTTAACACTCACAACAGCAAAATGTTAGGGGCTGCAATAGCTATCATACAACTTGTGGCTGAGGGTGGTGAGGATGGGAATGCTGCTGACCAACCCACAGTGAGGAGAGGGAGAAGAGTGTACAGACCCAGGGTAACCTACCAAGGGCTACATGAGCTAGAAATAGTGGAGTACTATAGGGTGGACAGGGACCTCCTACAGCAAATTGTTGAGCTGTGCCGGCCACTCTTGAAACACAGAACTAACAGAGGGGAAACCATTCTTGTGGAAACAAAGGTATGTGTAGGCCTAAGAATACTAGCTACAGGTACCTTCCAAAGGCCAACTGGGGATATGATGGGGATCTCACAGAAATCAGCATCCATGGTACTCCACCAGTTCTTGGATGCCATGGCAGCACATGTCGGTGAGCACGTATATTTCCCACCCGCCCGTGAGGCGTTGGCCAGCAGTATGGGTCTCTTCCAGCAAATAGCAGAATACCCTGTGGTAGTGGGTGCAATAGACTGCACGCACATATGCATCAAAGCACCACCTGGTGAACAGGGTAGGGTCTAGATCAACTGCAAGGGCTTCCCCTCCATCAACTGCCAGGTCGTGTGCGATGCCCAGGGCATAATACTGAACTTGTGTGCTGGCTGTCCTGGAGGTTATTACAATTCCCACATCTGGCATCTGATGCAGCTGTACCAGAAATTTGCCAACAGGGACATCCCATATGGTCACTTAGTGGGGGATGCTGGATACGCACTGGAGTCGTGGCTGATGACACCCATCAGAAATGCACACACACCTGAACAAGAACTCCATAATGAGGTACACGCACAAAGAATCATAATAGAGTGCGTGTTTGGGATGCTCAAGTCATGGTTCCAGTGCCTGGACACATCCGGTGGAGTCTTGCAGTACTCACCAACTACATGTACCCAAATTGTCCTTGTATGTGCCATGGTACACAACATCATCCTGTGGAAACAGTTGCAGCAGGAGTAGCAAGGGGCAGGGGCACATAGCCCCCCACCAATGCCAAGGCCTGCACAGGCACAGAGTGACTCAGAGGAGGAACAATCTGAACCTGCCCCAGTAGGCAGGAGGAGGTGTGCTCAGTATGCCCTGGCCCTGGCAAAGAGGCAATGCATAGCACATACACTAACATGGGAGGGACCCAGGGAATAGCACCTCTCTCCAACTCTCACATACAGTAAAAGGGATGCCAAACATTACACTTCCTGTGCCTAACCATGCTTAGGCAGTGTACTACATGCATCCAACATAGGCAGCCCTGCAACACCACCCTCAATGCCAGGACACCCACAAGATAAGGGACTCACACATGCCAGTCAGGAGGGGGGTGGTCACATACCCAACAACAGTCACAGCCAGCAGGACAGGTGGAGACAAACACAAACAAATGCCGTGCTATGGCCTCTGAATGAGGGATATGGGTAACCCCCACCCAGGCCTACATGGACAGACTACAGCAGGCCAGGTAGTGGGATGTCAGTTGTGACAGCTAGGAAGTCAGAAACTAATGTGTATGCAATCAAAAGATAAGAACGGTAGTACACCGGTATGGCTTAGCCAGCACGATAGGTAAGACTACTGACTGAAATGGACTACAGGACATACCAGTACAGTCCTAGCAAATGTGTACAACTGTCAGGTTTGCCCCACACCCCACATAGAAATATAGTAACAGTCAGGTGTGCCCCCCCAATCCTGTGTAGAAACATAGAAATAGCCCAGTAAACTCTGTAGTACATACCGTAACTGTGTACCACTGTAATGTGATAAACTAGTTAAGTAGGAGTTCCAATTCCAAACCTGACAACTGTGTGTGTGAGTGTGTGTCTGTGTTTGTGTGCATGTCTGAGTGTGTAGAGAGCAATGCTTTTTAGGCTGCTCACACCCCTTATAAGTTAAATACCCACCTTTGGCAAGGCTGCTGATGTCACGCACCTTGAAATACACCTCTGGGGTGATCGTAGTCCAGTAATCTCCATAGCACGTCCCGTAACATTGTATGGCCATACTGTGATTAAGAGTTAGTTGGGAATTCTAACCCCCGACCTGCCAACTGTGTGTGTATGCGTGCATGTCTGACTGGGTAGGGAGCAATGCTTTTAAGGTATTCACACCCCTTACATTTCACATACCCAACTTTGACAAGGCTGCTGATGTCACCCACCTAGAAATACATCCCTGGGAAGGTTGTAAACCAGTAATCACCATAGCATGTCCTGTAATTGCATACTGCTTTAGTGTGAATTAGAAGCATGGTAGGATTCCATCCCCACACATGACAGTTCTGGATGTATTGTGCGTGTCACTGTCTGTGAAGGGAGCAATGCATTTTAGGCTAGTCTCTCGCAATCATTTCAAATTCCCTACTTTGGCAATCCTGCTGATGTCAGTCATTATGAAATACACTTTTGGCCAAGGACTACTCCAGTAATATCCATGGCACATGCTATAACTTTGTAGTGCTGTAGTGTAATACACTAGTTAGGTTGGAGGTTCTACTCCCAAACATGACAGGTGTGTGTGTGTGTGTGTGTGTGTGTGTGTGTGTGTGTGTGTGTGTGTGTGTGTGTGTGTGTGTGTGTGTTTGTGTGTGTGCGTGTGCATGCATGTTTGTAACCCATATCCTGTGTATAGGTGCTTGTGACTGTGGGACACCTGTGGCCAATGTGGAGCAGGTTTTGCATATTTCTTATATGGTGGCCATACTATATACCACAATGTCCACCATACAGGGATAACACATGTGATATGGCTGAGAGGCCGAGGTGCAAAGCCATATCCAGACATGTGACATCAAGGCCAGGCAATCACAGTTAGCAACCCCAGTATTACCCAGAGCACACTCTTACCCCATGTGTCATACATGCACACATGCCTAGGTAGCAGCCAATATGTGGGTAGTATACTACATATTGTCCACTGATAGTAACTATGGAGTGAAAGCGGTGGCCCACAGGGGGCATGACACCCAGTCCATCTGTCCAATATGCACATACATGCAGACAGTGCACCTCCCCCATGTTTCCCAATGGACACCTGCACCACCTGTGGTGCCATCACATGACCCACAATGGACATACCATGCCTGACAACATGCCCATATGGACAGATGCCACTGACACCAAGGAATGCTGCTAGCATGCACTCCATGTAGGTGCAGGGTAAAGCTGATGGCCATTATCAGCTCCCACCACAGGTGGGCAGGACTGGCACATCTGATGATAATCTGTGTTCACAACATGGGCCGGACACCCCAGGTACAGTTTCACATATCAGTGTACATGCATGTGGTAGGTGTGCACATCCCAGACACTATCCATGTCATGGACGAAGGAACACAGACATGGCAAACGATGCACATCATTGCCCACACACAGTAGTCACCCGGGTGACTGGATGGGGGTACAATACCCGCCTGTGTGGGCAAATGCAGACACTACATCCCTGTGCCACAATGCAAAACATTGTCATGTGGCCTGATGCCAAGTTGCACCCATCGCCTAGCCTTGGACAGCCATCTGGAGCAGTCGAACATCACACACCTGTGCAGACATGCACCCATGCATGTCAGTACTGGCACCCTGTGTTTGTGTGTGTGTTGCATGCTGCAGATGTTCACATCCACACTCCCTACAACCCCCATGGGCATACTGCAGCATGCTGTCTGGTGTCAGACACCTTCCCATACCCTTCGCCCGTACAGCACCCATATGACCTGTGTGGTGCATGGGATTCCTGCACAGTGATGTGATGTGACAATCCCACAACCAGTGAGTTGTACACCTGGCCCTGCCACGTATGTCAATGTGTGTTTGTCCTTGTGAGAGTGTGGCTGTGTTGACGCTGGCACCTGTTCATGCCAACAGGCACGCGTATGTCACCTACTGTACAGCCACTGTATCCCTATTGCAGATGTCACTCACCATCACATATATGTTCTGAGTGCTCCACAACAGGTAACCCATGTGGAGCATCCAATAATTGCAATGAACTGTGCTAGCACTGCATAGTTCTCAGGGATTTCATACCCTGTGCTGCTAGGTGTATGACACAAACATGCTTCAGTTTTACCCTCCCACCCCTCCCTGACACGTATTTGCCTCTGTCTGCTTCCCCCACCCCCTCTCAGGTGGACGTGCAGACCTACACCTGCTTTGCTTAGGCAGCAGCATGTGTAAAGTAAGTAATGCTCATGATCAGCTGATGGCTTCTGCATGAATTGCTGCCCACCCCTAGCTGATTGCATGTGAAACAGCTGTGGTAACATTCCCATAGCCAACTGTATGGAAACACACTCCAATACCTAGGAACATCATAGTGGTGTTGGCCCTTTTCACCCACTGTGAGCAGGAACTAGATCTGTCATGTGGCAAACAGCATCTCAGATGGATTGCAGTGTACCTCTAACAACATATTGTGGAAACAGTGCAACAAACAGGAGGTGGATGTGCAAGACCTGACTACAGACTGTAAGTGCTGCTATACTGCATTTGGAGTAATGTTGCTTTAACAGTGTTTGTGTGGATATGGCTGTTGTACATGTCTCAATACCTGCCATGTCAGTTCCATATTTATGGGGGAAATCTCCATCTGCAGGGTCATCTGCAGCCTGGGCAGTGTTGTGTCCGTGGTTGCGTGTGTCACCCATGGAACATCTAGCTGTCAACTGCTGAAGGTAGTGTGAGGATTGCAGTCAGTAGATGGAGAAAGCTGTGGTAGTCACAGATGTCATATCCCTCAAAGGACATATGTTGCAACAACCTTCTAACAACTGTAGATGTATGTGGTTATCACAGCAACATGTCAATATTGGCCCTGTGTATGTGCTCCCAGCCACACCTCTGTCAACCTTTGCACATATGTTGTGCATGAAGTGGTGCATATGTGCTGTACACCATACTTTGTGACATCATATCTGAGAACAAGCCACTGATATATCTGACTGCTACACATGTTATGTACAGTAGGGGTTACATTACATGACATTACCTGCACATTCTGTGGATGTTCATACAGTACTGAGGTCTGTGTACCTATGGTGAATGTCGACAGTGTGTGTAGTGTTGATATGTACCTTAGCCTGTGCACAGACTGTGGTAGATGATATTGTTCTAGTTCCCCTACTATTAGATGTTACATGCTGCCCCAGTGTATGGTACTGTAGTGGCATACATGTTTGTAGGGCCATAAACACACGTGTCCCATACCACAGACAGCCACCAGACCAAACTGTGTAGCAGGCCACTATATGTAGAGTCAGTCTGTGAGTGGCACATATGAGGATGGTGTAGAACACACAGTCCATATACTGTAATGGCTGTGTTCACATTGGTTGTGGATATGCACTGTCACACAGGTTTACCTGTGCTAAGACATGCCTGTTGAGCCTGCTTTATATGTAGGTACATGTGCATTCCCCCTTGGGAGATGTAGGCCAGTGTTGAGTCAGTCTGCCTGCAGCCTGCATAGTGCATTGTGACATGCCTAGCAGCTGAGTGTACCTACCCAGTGGGATGTCATGTGCAGATACTAGCCAGATGTCTCACTGCCGGCCCTCCCCTAACAGTCATGTTTGTCAGACAGGGCAGCTGGATGCAGTGCAGATGTATGTCAATACCTATTCTGTAGTATGTGGACATGGCACCCCTGTACCAGCGGTCATACCGTTACAGGCCAGGCAATAGTGTGTGAATGCATGACCTATGGTGGACATCATATACTGGTCGTTATGTGTTATACCCATCTACATGGTCATCAACATCCATATTGTCAGGCATGGTACACATGTGTAGCACTAAGAGCTTATTTGTATACCTTTGGACTGTACAGATTGTGTCAGACCATCCACATATATTAGCCAATATCTCTGTTGCAGTCCACAGTGGCATTACGTGCTAGCAGCGGTACTGTACACCGATGTCCTTTGGATGTCTTTTAGTAACCAGTAGCACACATGTTATATGCAGATGTGATCTCCCACACACACCATGTCTGTGAAGACAATCCCAATGACAGTAGCAATAGTCTACTAGTATACCTGCTATACATACGTGACATCCCCTGCAACTATGACATTGAGAGCATACGAGCTGGGGTTGGCCTACACTTCATGTACAGGACATATGGTGGGAATATATGTACACATACTTATCCTGATAGCCAGATATACATGATTACACATGTGTACTACACCCAATTAATACTGTCATGGCAACCACCTACTATAGATTCCCACATCATGTGTGCGTGGTCCCATTACATCTCCTGTGTTATGGGCATCCGTCTTGTGTGTGGGCAGCAGTGCTACCTACAGCATGTAGCAATACCCCATACAGGATAACCGACACACTCAGGGCAGCCACATATTTGTAGGAGGATCAGGAAGTACAGACAGACTGCGAGTGGAGTTGTGTTATGCTTTGTACAGTACCAATGTTGCAGGGTGTGGGTGTACATACTAGTTTTCCATGGAATGCAGTCCATCTGCATAGCACACAACTGTGGGCCTATCTTCATGCCAGCCAGAGCTGTGCCTATCATGTCTTGTCTTTCCACCACACAGGTCTTATGTCAGATAATACACTGGCAGTGTGTGTGTTGCATATTACCGGTACATGGCTACATCCATGACCGTCTCTAACATCAATTCCCTGACTAAGGGTATGTTACAGACTATCCTGTAAAACCTGCACCTTGCATAGTGTATGGTAACAGTTGTCCACATATGTGCCTGTATCCCAGCCTCTGTCCATCACCTACATACCAAGCTTTGCACATATGTCATGATGTCGGTTGTTGATCCATAGTGGGCTGGGAGTATAACACACTGCCATGTCTGCCATCAGTCCACTGCCGTTGTAACCCCCTCACATATGGTGGGGCTGGGGCCATATATGTGTGGGTGCCACCTACACAATACATGTGTGCCCTCATGCACTGCAGAGCCCAGTGTATGTAACAGTGGTATATGGCCCTATATTATTGAGTCTAGGGGGGAGCACCAGAAATGACCAAATGTGGGGGTATCAGGGCTGAGCTGCCTTAACATATCTGGATGTACAGTACCATATACTTCACCTATATACACATTACTGACATGGATCTGGGTAATGCAGGACTACTGCCCCCTGCCATACAAACTGTTCCGTTTGTTGGTGGGTTTGTGACGGTGTCAGTTATGCCATGTTATGTAGCAGTTACAACTCATGTGGTCATATGACGTCTATGCCACCTACTGTGTTTGTACAGTGTGTGGATAGAGGCTGCTGAACTACACACCTGGATTGCATACTGTTGATTGTTATGTATCCTGTGGTCCAGTGTGTCTTGCCTATTGTACAATGTGAATGGCTTGGCCTGGATTGCAACCTTACCAGACTACTATATGACTGTAACTGGTCCACTGTAGCATCACTCCATTGATATAGTTGTCAGTGTCTGAACAGCTATATGGCATGGCATGTAGAATTGTAATAGTACATGATTAAAGGTTTCCATGTCTGCAAATCTGTGGGTGTTGTTTTACCTATGACCTCTCTGTGGGTGTATGTTACAGTCAACGATTGCCATTTTTATAGGTGGCACATACAGTGTCCAATCATTCAGGGGTCAACTGTAGGCATAGTGGCTGTTCCATATTGTGTGCACCTTCCACTAATGCATCTTACTGTACATATACCTGTGTGTGTATGTGTAGTCACATGTATATGTGTATATATATATATATATATATATATATATATATATATATATATATTCAGAAAACCAAAAAACCCAAAAAATGTATATCGAAAAGACCCAAAGGCGAAGAAGCAAATAGACTGATCCAAACGAATCCAAATAAAAATATATTGCTGTATGCCACTTGAATAAAACAATGTCTAAAACACAACTAGTTCATATGGCAAATCAGTTCATACAGCAAATCGGAAGCCAAGAGGTAAAGCACAAACCCTTCAGTTGACTCCCATCAACTTGTACGTCGAAGCAAAGGTCAGAAATTGCAACATAAACCCTTCGGTTGACTCGCAACAGTTTAGACATACACAAATAAAATCCAAATCGAAAAAGCAAAGCTGTATGCAGTACACAAACCCTTCGGTTCAAAATCCAACTTTCATCGATGCAAAGACGCTTGTAATAACTCCAGGACCAATATAAAAGAATAGAAGAACCTTTAATGATGAGCGCTTTCGCGGTTAACAATACCGCTTCATCAGATAAATTAAAAACAAGATCTGAGCATTTAAATACTCACCAACTGAATCTTAACAACAATCCATTGGCTCAACAAATTTAAAACCATCCTATAGTTCACTGGTAACTATGAAATCAAGTCCCAGTATGTGGAAGTGACGAAGTCTACAGGAAGTATACCTGGACTCTGAACTCCCTCTAGCGGGCTTAAGGCTAAACTACATGGCCCCAAAATTACAACAAAGTTGATGACACATGCACTGTAGTGACGGTAACCATACCGTTCAACATAAAATGTAATAAGCATTGTTTCAGGTGCTTGAAATTGCCTTGAAATAAACCAACATGTAAGTATACACATTAAAACATAAAAACATAAAAGTACGAGAAAGGAGCTACTTTTTCTCGTAACAAGGCATGACCATGTTAAGGCATACCAATATAAAAAGTATTATCCAAATATACTAAAATAATGACAAGTAACTTTAATTACTAATAATAATTTTTTAATTCTACAAGTGGTTTGTGACCATTTCCATACCCCGGCCTGTTTCAGGCAGCCTCCCTCTATAACGTTCATTATCAGTTACATCCCAGTTTGCTATTGCTTTCACATCATGCTGTTTCCTCACATGACACCATTGCTTTATCGGTCCCTCCTAGCCCTGCAAGTTACTTGTCATTATTTTAGTATATTTGGATAATACTTTTTATATTGGTATGCCTTAACATGGTCATGCCTTGTTACGAGAAAAAGTAGCTCCTTTCTCGTACTTTTATGTTTTTATGTTTTAATGTGTATACTTACATGTTGGTTTATTTCAAGGCAATTTCAAGCACCTGAAACAATGCTTATTACATTTTATGTTGAACGGTATGGTTACCGTCGCTACAGTGCATGTGTCATCAACGTTGTTGTAATTTTGGGGCCATGTAGTTTAGCCTTAAGCCCACTAGAGGGAGTTCAGAGTCCAGGTATACTTCCTGTAGACTTCGTCACTTCCACATACTGGGACTTGATTTCATAGTTACCAGTGAACTATGGGATGGTTTTAAATTTGTTGAGCCAATGGATTGTTGTTAAGATTCAGTTGGTGAGTATTTAAATGCTCAGATCTTGTTTTTAATTTATCTGATGAAGCGGTATTGTTAACCGCGAAAGCGCTCATCATTAAAGGTTCTTCTATTCTTTTATATTGGTCCTGGAGTTATTACAAGCGTCTTTGCATCGATGAAAGTTGGATTTTGAACCGAAGGGTTTGTGTACTGCATACAGCTTTGCTTTTTCGATTTGGATTTTATTTGTGTATGTCTAAGCTGTTGCGAGTCAACCGAAGGGTTTATGTTACAATTTCTGACCTTTGCTTTGACGTACAAGTTGATGGGAGTCAACTGAAGGGTTTGTGCTTTACCTCTTGGCTTCCGATTTGCTGTATGAACTGATTTGCCATATGAACTAGTTGTGTTTTAGACATTGTTTTATTCAAGTGGCATACAGCAATATATTTTTATTTGGATTCATTTGGATCAGTCTATTTGCTTCTTCGCCTTTGGGTCTTTTCGATATATATATATATATATATATATATATATATATATATATATATATATATATATGTATACCTGTATCTGCATAGCTGTGTCTGTGTATCTGTAGCCTGGTAATGTTGATGGCTTCCACATAATACATTACCCCATGGGAGCCAGACTGTACTGCATTGTATGTTATCAATACCAGCCTGACATCATACAGGTGGGATGTAGTACAGGTAACATTGTGTGCCCATGTTGTCACTGGTCCTGATTATGGGCTCTCCAACACTTGGTAGTGTATTGCAGGGTGGATGTCTTTGGCTGGGGAGGGGATACCTATTTGTACAACTCGTATAGTGGGTGGTGCCTCTCAACCCCATTAACGTAACATGTAGCCTGTTAGCTCCTCTCCCTAACAGCTACATGTGTCTTGCAGTACCAGCACAACAGTGTTGTACCTATGGGTTGGTAGGCATGGGAATCCTATTGAGGTCTGCCACGTGTGTGTATGTGTGCATGTGTGCATATCTGTAGGGTACAGCCATCCAAGTCCACATACTCCTATTACAATACACATTGCCACACAGTACTACGGACATTGTTGTTGTCACCCATAGGTGTGGCAATGTAATGCAACACCCTACTATGCCTGTGGCATGTGCATCACATGCATATCCCTGTGGTACCACTGTTGTGATATGCAATGGGTTGTTTTGACATCATGGCCAATGTGTGATAGTGAGTATGTCAGCGTATCAAGATGGGTTTCAGTGTGTATAATATCCAGTGGGGGGTGTGGGTGCTGTGTACACTGTCTTTACACCATGGTACACCTGGTATATGGCCCACGTACCACTCTCAGGTGGCCAATGTCACCATCACCCATACAGGTAACAGATAACAGGATACAGCCCAGTTACACATGTGCTGTGTGCAGCCTACCTGTAACATATTGGACACATGGACTAGTTAGTTAGCAACTATACAACCAGGTCTCTAAGATGTGTGTCTACCTATGTGTCAATCAATGTGTATATAATGCTATGAAACGCTATGTATTCTCCATATACAAACATTATATCCCCATTACCATATTGTATGTGTCTGTGGATGGTCTGCATGTAACACATGACCTGGTACACACCTCAGCCTACAGACAGTGTTGTGTGTGCAATGAAAGCCACACAGTTCAGTAGCACTACATACCTGGGTAGGGGTCTAGACACAGTGTTGCCAAGTAAGGATGTGTGTGTATGTGGATGGGTTGACATATGGGTGCAGATTATACCTGTACCAGAAGGCCACTGGTCAATTTTGCATGGCCAATAACTGTTATACATACCTGTGGCATGTGTGCAAATGTACACCACATATGTCATGGCCATGGTGTCTCCACACTGACATACCCTTGTGGAATATGACTGCAGACCAGCCTCCTGCTGACACATGTATGCCTACAGCACAAATGGTTGACAGTATGGGGATAACAATTAGTGTTACCAACAGCTGAAATGCATCATAGCGACATGGCTACACTATCTGACATGTATGCAGTACACAATACCCCTGACTACATTCTACACTTCAGTACATTGTGCCACTCTATCACAGTCAAAATGTGCATCAGAACCATGTTAGCCTGTCCCTGCATCAATGTTATGGATAACATGGATGTGGTACAGGTATCATCATATGCACAGAGTGTGTGAAAGGCATCTTAGCTGTATGGCTACACTACCTGACATGTATGCAGTGCACATTACCCCTGACTACACTGCGGTATGTTGCAGCACTCCATTACAGTCACCGTGTGCATCAGAACCATAGTAGTCTGTCCCTGCATCGATGTTATGGATGACAGGGATGTGGCACAGGTATCATCATATGCACAGGGTGTGTTGCAAGTGTGTCAGAGGTCAAGGGTGGTCCAAACACATGTCACCATATGTAGGGGTGAAGGGTGTGGTTCATTGATTGGGGCATGGTGATGTGGTGTGTGTCGGTGTATGCATGCACACAGTTCCATCATGTGGCTGCCCTATATGGGTGATGCTGAACAGCTGCAGACCATACCTGGCAGGGTGTGCAGTTTCTGCCTTCGGCCATGGACACACTGACTGTGCCTGCCAGGGGTTCCATGGGCACATGCAGGTACAGACTTTGAGGTGCTACTCTCCCCTGATGATGACATATGTCCACTGGAACCATGTCCCACCTGGGACTGGCCAGGGCCATGTGCATGAGTCCTGCTGTGGTGTGGTGTGGGCAGCATCCCCAGTGGTAAGCTGGGCTGGTACTGCCACTACGGGAGTGGCTGGGCATCCTGGCATGTCCATATTGACCGCCAGCTCCTGGTGTCTCTGGCCTACATTCACACGGCCATCGCACCACTCCCAGCACACATTCTAGCACAAACATACCATGGATGAGGAGGCCAACCATCTCAACCCACTATCTATCCATAACCTCGGTATATTCATGGAAGGCACCAGCGAGTTCATGGAGGTTGCCACTTACAGCTGTGAAAGCAGGCCTCTGCAGCCTCAGGCCCTGTCTGGTGTGCATTTCCATATGTGCCTGTGCCTCCATTATAGCCTGAAACCTGCTCTTGGTGGTACCAGTTGTGGCACCTCTGCCAGGGGCATGATGACCTGCGGTCCTCCCATGAGCACCATGGTACATCTGCCAATGTGGTGGCCTTCTGGACATCCAGCTATGCTGACTGTGACCCGACACAGTTGGCATGGACACCACACTTTCCTGGTCATTGTCACCAAGCGCCAACTACCCTTTTGCTATGGCCACATGTGATGGGGTTTGTAGGGGCATTGTAACTGTGTACAGGCTTGGGATGGCTAGGAGGGTGATGACACATGTTGGCACAGTGTCAGCCTCTGAAAACTCCATCTGTGCCTCACCTGTACCATCATCATTGGTGTCTGTAGGGACACCTACCTCAGTTTGCGTGCAGGAGGGACCCTGACCCACCTCGCCACCTGTGAGGGAAACAAATACACACATTAAGACCTGTACAGCATTGCATAACAGTACACACACTCACACTGACAGTCACCTTACTACCTCACTTTCCCTGGGTTTACAGACAGTCCCACAGTCAGTTACATATATTCCTCATCCTGCATGGCACTTGCTAATATACACGCATCACCACTGCCCATTAACATATCATTCCTCTCCATGCCTACATGTGTGTTTACAACACCTGACCTATTACTCCACCGCCTCCCTGACTTGGGTGGAGTAGGTTGTACTTGGCCTCACTGCTGTCACCCTGTATTACCCTATGTATGGGCAGTAATTGTGTATGACACCCCTATATGGTTGGGGCTACTAAATTCACTACATATGTCACACACCAGAGCCTCATAATGCAGTCTTGCTCAGTCCACGCCACATCTGCTGCACAAGTGACCCATTATGAGGACAACAGTACTACCTGGATACACTCACTGATGTGCTGTGGTATTTCCCCATTGCATTTGTTGTGCTGCATATGTGGGTTGCCAGTTACCTATCTGCTGCTGGCAATATGATGCGTATACCTGGTATGTACTTCACCTTGCTCCATGCTACAGACCTTGTTATGCTATCAGCTGTTCTGTGTTCGCATACCTGAGAGGTTGTCCTGGTATCCCATGTCTCACTCCATGTACAGCACAATCCCAGGGGGAAGTACTGCCATGTGGTCAATCCCACTATCGCCTGTGCATACATGGACACCCTCCCACACACATACATACACACTCCACTAGATTGCACTTACAAACACAATCCACACACACACACACACACACACACACACACACACACACACACACACACACACACACACACACACACACACACACACACACACCCCACACTCCTATATGTGGATTTGCACATTTGTACACACAATCCTCCCTTTACCCTTCTGTCAACATGCATTACATATGTTGCTCAACAGCATGCAGTGCAGCTATAGTGACTTCATGTTAGTGGCAGTATACATGTGTGTGAAGCATGGGCTGTGTTGGTAGGTGATGGCCCTTCCACCTGTTAACACTGCACCCATATACAAAGTGTTCCTGTGGACCTGTTCCACACCCTACCTTGTACTGTGCACCATACCTCGCAGGTGTAGAAACCATTGATGTATCTTTAGTACTGTGTCGGTTATGTCAGCTCCAATGATCACAGCCCCTATGTGTTATAGCAACTCATACCTGGGTGATATGTGAACAGCTATCAGTTGTGGATGCCTGATGTCTGTGTTATGGATCACAACATCAGCAGTGCATGCATGATGAGTACATGACTATTACAATGACAACCAGCGGACGTTACCATGGCTGTGGGGGATGCCCTACACATGTCCCTACCTCTGCATGGATGCAAGGTCTACTCATGTGCACATCCCTTGGAGTACACACACTGCTGTCATGCGTGCTGTGGGGTCAGGATTACGTCTGCAACATTTACTTAACCTGATTCTGTGCAGCTCCAGCCATGGTAGTGTTGAGTCACACATGTCCCTACTGTAGGCCGTGTGTCCTGCCACACTTCACATCCCTATGGACACATTGCACATTGACAGGATGTTAGTTATCTTGCATGTGTCTGTTGTACCCTTCTGATACCTCAGCATGGTCTCTACTGTGCTGCAGTGCATTTCACAGCAATAAAACATGAACATGTACAGCATGCAGTATGGGTAGGTGTGTTAGACATATGCATGAGATATCCCATAGCTATTACATGACCAGTTTTTCGTCATGCATGAACACGAACCATATTCACCGGCTACAGGCTGCTGCCGTGGTGGTTTCATGGAGGGACCTACATAGGAGTGTGAGAAAGCTGATGTCAGTGGTCACAGCTGTGACATTCGTAAAAGGTGAGTGCAGCATTATGTTACATCAACAGTAGAAATACACAATAGTACAGCTTATACACAACTGTTTATTACTACTACACAGGAGCAGACTATGTATATGAAATCTCAGATTTGCATGATGCACCTGTACAGATGCAGATGCATACATAAGAGTGGGGTACCGATATGCCCTGGGGCCTTATCTGTACACTCCTCAGCCGGTGTGTAGTTGACACCCACCTCCAAGATGTGCCCTGCCAGGTGTTGATGCTGCAGGTGGTCAGGTGCCACAAGGCTGCTGAGAAGCTCCTCCACATGGATTAGGGGTGGATGGGTGGGTTGACCCCAGCTGTTGTGAGGTGGTCCCCCCCTTACAGCAGCTGCACACTGATGTGCATGGCAAAGTAGGTCGGTGCAATGATGCCGGACCTGCTCATAGCTGCGGTTATGCGGTCCAACATCATTGGCCCTGTGGACTAGCTCATTCCACAGGGTGGTCCTCTCCTGTTGGTCATGGGCTGTCCGCCCAAACAGCAGTTCATAGTGCTGTACCAGGTGGTCAATAATGATCTATGTCTCAGCGGCGCTGTATGTGGGAATACTATGTGACATGTTTCCTGGAAGACAAAGATGGAAACAGGTCTGAGCCACCCATAGAGCAGGGTTACCATAGTTCTTAATACAAATATTTGTCTTCCCCCACCATATCAGCTACAACAAACCATTCACAGACTGCAATTGTTATGTCAGCTGCTTACCTACCATTGGGACATATGTTGTATTGTACCATAGCTTTGTGCTATGTGTATGTGCCACGCTGTGTGCTATGTGTTTGTAGCCATGCTCCCTGTGGGGACACTTAACTTTGCTGGCCTGTTACAGACTATTTCACCTGCATGCCATGGTCAAGGCCACTATATATATGTGTATAAATATACATCTATGTACATATATGTGTAGATATATGTTGTACGTTGTTGATATACCTATGTCTATATGAGTGTTGGTGTATCTGTACACATACATGCCACATTCTGTATCACACTGATATGTGGAGTGCATACAGACATCTGGTCCACATTCTGTAACTGTCTTTCATTCACAGTTGCACTGTTCTGCCTTGCTGCAACATGGACAGGTGCCACATTTGAACACAGACTAACATTAGGGTGGTAAATATGGTATGAGATTGCTGGTATGCCTATTACACACCTATGGCATTTGTGCATGCTAAATTACACATTAACATGACTGTCCAGCAAGTGGTGTGCTCTGACATCCATGTCTCTATCATGATGGCAGTACTTCCACCACCAGCTATTGTCCACACTAACATAACATACACAGATATTAAGGCTGACATCTTTGTCATTCATTTCTGATCTTTACAGTTGGCGGATATGTCCCACTGCTTACAGGGGCAGACAGTATTGTCCAGAGCAGTTGTTCAGTGGGACATCATTACAGGGACAACTACAGATGGCACATATCAAACATTCAACATATATCCTATTAATCTATACCACATACTACATTAAATTGCATACAGTTATGTTTTACATACTTTTTATTTTTTGGATGGGTGTGATGCCTTCCTGGTTTTGGCTTATAGGGTTTTGTTTACCACTGTGTGTGAGTTCCGTTTTATCTTTTCTTTTTTTTTCCCCTCTCTCTCTCTCTCTCTCTCTCTTTCCCTCTCCAGTAGAGCGATTGAGTTGATTTGAATGGAATGCAGCATGGCACTTGTAGGTGATGCACATGATCAGGTGACGGGCTCTGCAGCAATCAGTGTGCAGCAGTTGCTGACTGTGTGCAGCCTGCTGTGTAGTGATTCAGTTAACCATTGTCATGGCAACCCAGTACTATAAATTGTTTACTCATGTGGGCATTGTCCCTTCACCTTTCCAGTATGGAGGACATCCTTCCTGTGTGTAGGCAGCAGTGTTACAGACTGCAGGTTGCAGTACCTGTTACAGCAGGGCTTGCAGACACAGGGCAACTATACAATTGTAAGAAGTTCCAGACCTACAGACAGAGTAAGTAGTGTTGTTATGTGCATTGTATATTGCTGGTCTTGCAGTGTTTGTGTGTACATAGTAGTTTAGGATGGAATGCAGTCTGTCTGCATAGCTCTCAACAGTGGACCTATCCACATGATGGCCAGTGGATTGTCTGTTTGCTTTTGCCTGTGCACCACACAGGACTTGTCCTAGATATATCCCCGGCAATCTGTCTGTTGCATGCTATCAGTACATGGCTTCTTCCTTTTGTGTTCCTGAAGTGTTATTCCTGCATAAGGGTATGTTGCAATGAATCCTGTAACACCAGCAATTTGCAGGGTGGGTAACAGCAATATTACGTGTATGGCCCTGTGTTCCTGCCTGTGTCCTCCACATATATGGCTGGCTTTGTCCTGCTGTGATACGGTTAGGGGTTCTTCAGTATTGGCCTATCATTATTTACTGCTAGCATTCCTGCTATCATCCCAGTCATATCATGGACTTCCACAATATTTGTTGGTCAGGGTCCATACATGTGACAGATACATAGACATTAGCACAGGTAATAAATGTCCCCTTAGGCCTTGACTACAGAGTGTAACTGGTGGCTGAACTGCATCTGTTATTTGTTGTTACCTATCTTGATGGCAAATCCTTTGTCTGCAGTTGTACGAATTGACTGGCTTGGGCTGGACAGCATAGTATGTTATATATCCACACTGTCTGCATCTACTGTTTTGTGTAGGCCTTGCATTCCTCACTGATTAAATAAGTCCAGATCTATGTGATGTAAGTAATGGCATACATTATTGTAAAATACACCATTAAAGGTTGTCTGTGCATAAATATCTGCGTGTCATCTCATGTCCTTTGAATAGTGAGTGGGTCTATGTGTAATGCAGTACTCCTGTTCAAGTATGAATGTCATTTAGTAGGTTATACAGCAAAACAATGTTGATATACTGATTTCACATGGAAAATAGAATGTGCTGCACTGAGACTCGAACCAGGAATGCATGCATGTTAGGCGGATGCTCTGCCCACTACACTATTGCAGTTCTGCTTAATTTGCATATTTCTACCTTAATGTCATACCCATGCTCCCTTTCCCCGGCCCCCGAGCTCCACGTTCACAGCATCCAGCCATTATCCAGTTGCTAGCCCTGCCATACCACACCTCCACATATTTCCCTCTCTGCACATCTCAGTACTCCTCCATTTTACTGTCTTGATGTAACCTTCTGCAGGCTCTTCATCCATGTACGTTCAAGCCTTCCCTTGATCCTCCTCCGATATTGGTGGAAACATCATTGTGACCCACAATGTCTGGTTCATCCCGCCAGGGACGGACCTGTTGTTGTGTCACGAGTAGACTTTGCTGGTCTACACTGTTTCTCCCACTGGTAGCATCCTGCCAGGGGTTTGAGAAGCAGTGGTTTGCTCACACACCAGACCAGCCTCATCTCCCTCTTCCACAGATGAAGCATGTCCCCACGGTGTGCCCCATTTTCCATTCCTCTCTTCAGTATTATACAAGACTACTGTTCTCACAGTATGTGTGGACCGGCACTGTTCCTTGATACTCATAGACTGCTCGGAATACTGTGATTGAGCAATGTGCACATGTTTGCTGGTATTAATCTACATACATTTCCTATACTGTTGACTGACTGTGTCGGATGATATGTTTGTGATAACAGCAGCTGAATGGATATTTGCCATGCCTTCATGGTAACTCACTTGGACTATAGTGTGCAGCGGGGGTGGGAACCTGGGAGTGCTGATTATGTTGTTACTGGCCATGACAAGGACTGTGGGCTACAGCGTGCCTAAGGCACTGCGGGAGAAGTGTAGGTGGGTATCCACTGGTCTGCATGAGGTTCAGACTTGCTGACCTCCGGTTATGGCGTCTTACACCAGGTTGGCCTCCACATTGCTTAACCACCACCCAAACAGACGTACTCCTGCTTTCTGCTGCATACCCCCGTGTTACTTCACGAACATGTCGGTATTATACATGCTTAAGTTAGGTGTACATGTAAGGTATGATTGTTCACAAGGGTCAGTGTAAGGTGGAGTGGGATTCCAGTTTAGCAGTTCTGGATAGGTTACACTCAGGTATTTGGCTTAAGTTTAGTTATACCATACCTATGTTGTAGAGTAGATGTGAATAGTGAAGGTGTAGGTGGGTAGGCAGAGGGGGGACATTTTAACCATATAGTAGGCCATTTGACTGATTAGTGGGGAGCAGTAGTGCACGTTTGCAGGGTGTTGGGATATGTATGCAAGGCAGAACAGTAGGTGTCAGTGTCAGTAGTTGGTGTAGGGGTATGGAGTGTTAATTGGGGGGGTGGACTTCACCAGTTGGTGAGCAGGTGGTGATCCAAGTGTGCTTGACTTTTCCCTTCATGTGTTATTTACATGTGTCATCTGGGACAGCTGCGGTAATACACCTGGGTTGGGGGTTCCAGATTCTGCCAATATAGTTGTGTGGAGGGTGTCTCCTACTTGTGACTGTAAACATTACTAGGAATGAAACAGGGATCAATAGGTAAGTGGTGTTATTGGGCCACACAGAGGGGCTGATAGTAGGGGACATTTCCAAGGATGTGTTGGATGGCTGATGGGAAGGTCCATAGCTGGCCATTTTTTCTACAGCGACAGCTGTGCATATACCCTGCATTAGGGGCTAGGTCTGGACACTCACACCCCTGGGTGGGGGTGAGGACAGCAATAATACCTTGTGATGCCAATTAGTTCGGCTTACATGCTTACAGTGGAGTGTTGTGACCATGTGTTCTTTGGTGTCATTTAGTGGGTTTGCAACAACACATCTGGATATACTGTCCTTTGCCATGTAAACTAGACATTGCTGCTGTGGGATTCGTACCGGGCGTGGCTGCTTGTTAGACGTTGGCTCTACCCAATGCACAATACTGCTTACATCCCTGGGGCGGTCCACATAGAACTGCTCCAGCCAACACCTGCACGCCTAGGCCCATAATTACATATCCATAGTTCCCCAACCACATATTCTCTTCTACACTCTTCCTTACTCCGGGTGCAGGTCAGGTCTGAACACACCAGTACACACTACCCATTCCCCACATATCGAGACCCATCACGTACAATGTCTCGTCCCATGGGTCATCAGGCTTCCCCAACTTTGTAGTCTGGGTACATGTGTGCCCTGCTGTAGGTTATCTGTGTAATGGCTGGAAGGCCGAATAGCCATAATATTTTTGGCTTGTCCCACAAGGGACATTCTTGTCTTTGTTTCAAGATTAGACTTAGCGGGTTTCTCCCATTGGTAGTTGTAGTCTGGGAACCAGTGGTTTGTTTACTTTTATTGTGTGTTTGTTTGTTTCACCTGTCTAGCTGGGGGGAGGTTAATGCTACGTGTTATACGTTTGTTGATTGGGCCCCTTACCCCCATTGGCACGGCTTGTGAACATATATAATCCTTAACAGCTGTATCATATCCTAGCTATATATCTGTGTATATTTACACACAGACACACACCCATATATAGATATATAGATATATCAATATATACATATATATATATTTATATATATATATATATATATATATATATATATATATATATATGTATATATTTATATATATAGATATAGATATAGATATATATATATCCTAGCTATATATCTGTGTATATTTACACACTCACACACACACACACATATATATATATATATATATATATATATATATATATATATATATATATATAAAATGATATAACGACATGTGGATGTATGGGTGGCTGCATATGTATATATCTATATGTGGGTATTTATATATGTCTGTCTATGTATGTATATATTTGTACTACAGAGAGGGAGGGTATATCTCCATGTAGTTATATATATATGTGTATATATATATATATATATATATATATATATATATATATATATATATATATATATATATATATATATATATATATATATATATATATATATATATAGATATATATATATATATACATACACACACACATACCCCTACATATTTAGCTACATATCCTGTCATGTTGCCTGTTATTGCTTGGTACTGTTACGTGTGCATACTGGCCAATCTTGTGTGCCACATATGCTTTGCGATACCAACAACTAAATCCGTTAGTGCACACAGAGTCACACATGAAATCTATTGCTAGTACCAGGTAATCATTGGTCTCATGCGGGACAGTCTGAACATTGGGTATACAACTTTCGTCTACACCCAGAGTTACATATGTGTATGGACTATGGCATGTGCCAGACCTAGGATACTTTGGTCGAGACAACATAAGGGATTGGTCCCAAGGGGGGGAGTGTGGAGGGGGGTAATGTGTAGTGGTGTGGTAGCTACGGGCCAGTAACCAGGGTTGAGATTGTGACTGTGTGTGTGTGCAGCGGTCGGGGGGAAACAGAACTGTGGGTAATGCATGTATGGCTCATGGATTGCCTTGGTAGGATGGACCTGTACTGCTCGGGCTGCTTAGTGGGTAGGGGAGAGGAAGATGTGATGTCAACATGTGGAACATGACTGAGGACTAATTCAAATCCCTATTTCAATGGCACACGTACATTACATTGAGCTTGGTAGTGTTTTGCAGGGCAGTCATGTTTCTCTGGGCAGGGGGGTATGCCAATTCGTATGTGACGTATATTGCTTGGGCCTATCAAGGCCTTTCATGGTGCATGTGGACATGTATGTGTCTGTTAATCTACCATTGCTATCTGCAGATGTCTGGCCATATAAATCTCTGTGGGTGTATATATTTGCTTACATATTTCTAACTATTTCCGTATATACCTGTGGGGACATTCCTCTGTGTACACATGTGTAACTTGCTGTGTATATGTTGACATATGGATGTTGACATATATATGTGTAGTTGTCTGCATTTGCATGTATATCTGTTCATGTATTTGTATATGTGTGTGTGGATATATATGTATATATATATATATATATATATATATATATGTGTGTGGATAGTTTATATATATATATATATATATATATATATATATATATATATATATATATATATATATATATATGTATATATAAATATATATATATATATATATATATATATGTGACTACATCTATAGATATGTTGTATCCGTTTAGATAGTAATATATTTGCACACACACATCCATCTAGCTGTAGGTCTACATTGTCTGTGCTGTTGCATGACTGGACTGGATGATATGTTTCTGACAACGTCAACTTTATTTGTATCTGTCATAGCTTAGTGGTAATTCCCTTTGTCTATGCTGTGCAGGGTCCTTGGTTTGAGCCTTGCAGGAGCTGTTTATTTTGTTGCTGGGCAGAACATGGGCCGTTGGGTAATGAATGATTATGGCACATTAAAGCGGGTGTAAGCAGGTTTGCATGGAGCTAAGCACTGCTAACCTCCAGTTACTGTTTCTAACACTCAGTTAGCTTCTACTTTGCTTAATCTGTGTAGGTAATGCTTACCCCTGCGCAAATGCACTTACACATGCTTACTAGTACTTATATATGCTTACTACTGTTTGTGCTTACACCTGCTTACTAGTGCCTTATTAATACAGTCGTCCAGTTCACATTTAATGTTATTTAGTAGGTTATACAGGAAATATATGAGAAAAAAAATGTTCATATACAGATTTAACATGGAGAATGGTATGTGCTGCAGTGGGACTCGAACCGGGAATGCCTGCTCGGTAGGCAGATGCCCTGCCCACTACACTATTGCTGTGCTGCTTCATTTGCATATATCTACCCTGTTATCCTCTTCAGCCTTTTCAGCTGCTTTAACCATAGCTAAGCAATGGGCATACCTGCGCACCTACAGTTAGCTGTACTCAGATTTATGATAAATATGACAGGTTTTCTTCGGTTTATTTATATGTATTGTTGCTGTTGTACACATGGGGGACTGCTGGTGGGGATATGCGAACACCTATGAGTGGCCTCGCTCATTTATTTCCACTTTCTACTGTTCTGCTTTGCAGGGGCATGTTTATTCTGAGTGATCTGCTCTCAGACACGCCTCTTGCACTCGTACATGCGCCATCTATGCCAAGGAGGTCGGGCAGTGTGCTTTCATTAATATGCATGGCGCGCTGCCGTCCTGCTCCTAAACAGCCGCTTCTGTGCAGGACTAGACTAGTCCTGCATGGAAGATTAGTAAATCCAGGGTTAGTGTTGTATGATCAGAAGGCTAAGATTCTATCCCACAGCAGGCATTTGGATTTATCTTCTAATACTGACACTACACTCTAACATTTGTTGGGGGGAGGCACACCATCAGTCAACAAGAGTGCTGCACTCTTGAGTATATCATCATTTGAATGAGTTGTTACACTGTGGATCCATTTGTCTATTTGCCTGGGCTGTTCTAGCTCAGGTGGAAGTAAAAGATCCCATGGCAATTCTTGACATTATTTATTATTAACATATTTGTTTCATCCTTGATACTATTCATAAAATCCATTATTTGCATTCTGGCTCAGTGGTTAGACACGCACATATACAGATATACACTTTTATTCACAACCACTACTTTATTTCTCTTTAAGAATATCTGCAACATGCCATTTTTTGTTATGTAACACCCCTATATATTACATCAAAAGGAAAAAAATACATGAAAGAATTATTTTGTCAATGCTATCTGCTTCATCATTGCTTAATAAATCATACGATATAGTTTCCTTCATTACTATCAAGACCCATACTCTCTGCCTTACTGCTTTACTCATTTCCCATTTTTTTTAGTCTTTATGTTCTAATAATTCATGTTCAAGTGCCTCTTCTTCATTGCATGTTTTACACTGTCTCTCTTCATTGTATTTGTACTTTATCATTGCTGACATGGGAAGCCTAGTTAATATTAACCTCCACAAACAATCTCTGAACTCCTTTACATTCTTAAATCTTTCTCCACTTTTTATGCCATTTAAAATGTCTTCCCCAATTTCCTGCAATGGGGTCACACATTAATACTTTTCCAATATCTTGTTATGCCATTCCTTTCTTGCATTTGTTACCACGGCCATTTCTAGTTCCCATTCTTTCATTTTCTTACAATATTTGTTGTATCGCTATATTTAACATTTTCCCTTTCCTACTCATCATAATAGATATTTCTTTATACTTTGCTTTCTTGGTTTCACTTATTACTGCATCTCTTACATTTCATGACCTGAGTATGCAAAATGTCCTAAAAGACTATAATTCACCAATTGCCAACCCCTAGTTTCTTTCTTATTACCTATTAGTGCTCTTTTAATTGGCTTTAGTTTTGACCCTCTCCAAATAACTGCAAAATATATACCTAATAACTTCCCCAATATTGTGTGACCTTAGAGTTTGAACATATAAGTAGCAAGGGCTGAGCCCCCTACAAAAAAAGATTGTTTTAAATGTGCATGCTCTGAGCTTATTTCTCAGAACATGCACATTAGGTTGTCAATTTTGTTCCTATTTTTAGTCCACAGTCTGTATGTCTTGTATATACATATCCATAAAGCCGTTTCTGTTGGCATTTTAGATCAGTGGTAAAACAGGCGAATTATATTACAGTCATACTTCAGTAGTTTTACTGTAATATGATTCAGGAATGTTCCTCTTTCTCCATGGTTGTACAGACATGGAGTTATTATATTTAATTTCCCTAGGTAAACTTTTAGTTTTTGGTATTTGCAAATGTTACACATTTCTTTATATTTGCGATCACTTGGTTTAGATGTTTTTAGTTTGGACTTTAGTTTAGATAATAGTAATCATAGATGAACATTTTCAATATGTTTTCTGTTGATCAAAGTTAATCTGCAATTGAAGGAAATATTTATAAATATATATATATATATATATATATATATATATATATATGTGTGTGTGTGTGTGTGTGTGTGTGTGTGTGTGTGTGTGTGTGTGTGTGTGTGTGTATGCGCGTGCGTGCATGCGTGCGTGCATGTGTGTGTGTGTGTGTGTGTGTGTGTGTGTGTGTGTGTGTGTGTGTGTGTGTGTGTGTGTGTGTGTGTGTGTGTATGTGTGTGGTATATGTGTCTAGTTCAATTGGTTAGCAGTAGATATGGATGAAGAGCAAAACAGCTAGTCCACGATAGAACATGCAGAATATTGGTATCCTCTTACAAAATAATAAACAAGTTTTATGTGGGAGAAGCAAGCCCCCTTGCACCTACTACTATTGGTATATACCAACTCTGAGATTGCACAAGAGCAAGAAAAGGGAAAATCTCTACCCCTGCTGTTAAGCATTCTCCCATATACAAATGTCAGAATTTCCTTTTGCATTTCTTCTGTATTCTTATACTTCCTATTGTGTTATTGATGTCTTGTTGTTCAACCATGTCTGTGGTTGGTTAACTGAATGGGACCCATATCTATACTAGAGAGAGAGAGAGAGAGAGATTAAATATAAATATAGATACAGATATATACGTAAACATACAAGTTTATCAGGAACCAGTGAGCATCAGGAACTGCAAACATGAAAATAATGAACAGCAAAAATAAATAAATAAATAAATAAATAAATAAATAAATAAATAAATAATATCTCTGAACGGGCATTTGATTGAAATACAAAGCACCAAACCAAAGCCAGACATGACCAACTAACAACCTCCAAATATATGTAACCCAATATCACAATAAATCCACATGCAGAAATGTGAATCTACATTACTGCCATTAATACTTACAGCCATTCACCTGTATCTCCATTTGCTCATTTCTGAGCATGAATAAACCCTTTGCCATTTTCTACATTTACACTAATAACCTACAGACTTATTTATTCTGTCTCCTCCTGAACCTTTGCTTTCTGGTTTTACCTACAAATTTTATACGATCCAGGTGCAATTAACCATAGGCAAGACTGCTCTGCAAATTGTAGCATGTTACAGGCCATCCTCGCAAACTCAGGAACCTCATATGGCCTTTCTGAAAACACTGGAGGGGATAAATGTATCTCCGAACACCATCATACTAGGTGACTTCAACTACCCTAATATAGACTGGGAACACTACTCAAGCCCAAACACTCTAGCCCAAAAGTTCCTGGAATTCATAAACTCAAATGCCATGGAACAACTAGTCACCATCCCCACAAGAGGAGAGAACATACTTGATCTCATCATCACGAACATGGGAGCACAATGTTCAATGCCAGAAGTATACCCCTCACTGGTGAGATCTGATCACAAACTAATCTCGCTGGAGGTCCTCATCCCGCCCCACCGAAATGAAAAGACCACAGTAAAGAACTTCTCGAAGCCGACTTCACACTTCTAAAGACTAGTGTGGTCTCCTTTAAGGCCCTGAGCCGGCGGTTAACATTACTCAAACCGCTGAATCACTTACAAATGCCTTCTAACAGCACCTGCAGGGCTGCATGGATCAGGCAATCCCAAGCAAAACAAAGACTCTTTGTACCAAAGGCAAGCGTCCAGTCTGGTGGACCCCAGCCATAAACAAACTCTACAACAAAAGGAGAAAGCTACTACAAGATAGAGCAAAATCCTTAAAAGGTAAGACACCGCTGATCACTATAAGTAAAAAGCTAAGAGCTCTCATAAAATCATCCAAAGATAATTTTGAGAAAAAAATAGCTAAGGACTCTAAAGACAACCATAAGGCATTCTTTAGCTATGTCAGAAACCTAGGAGGAAACTCCCAGATATGCTCAGAATTAGTTCAAAATGATGTGAAGATTACTGATCCTACAGACATTGCCAACATACTGGCTGACAGGTTCAGTGCAAACTTCTCCCCACCCTCCACGCCTAAAGAAGAGATATCTATACCAAATGATTGTAGCCCCCCAAACATCTCTAACGCTCAGGTGAGAACTGCTCTCTCCAAGGCAAAGAACACAGCATCCATGGGACCTGATGGTGTCCCTGGCTGTGTGCTCCATGAACTCAACGAGGAATTAAACCCACAGTTAGGACAGCTGCTTAATCTTAGTCTCACCTCCGGATACGTACCCAGGGAGTGGCGCACAGCGACTGTGGTCCCACTCCACAAAGGCGGTGCCTCCACTGACCCTGGAAATTACCGTCCCATTAGCTTGACAAGCCTGATCTGCAAAGCCATGGAAAGGATCATAATGGATCTCATAAATAAAGACATAGGGAATTTGCAGACTTTGGATCCAACCCAGTTTGGCTTTGTCAAAGGCAGATCATGCCTTTTAAACTTGGTTGACTTTTTCAAAACAGTCACCAAAGCCATTGACGAGGGAAAGGCAGTCCATACAGCCTACCTAGACCTGGCGAAGGCTTTCGATACAATACCCCACTCGGGTATCATTGAAAAACTCATCAACTTAAATGTAAACCCATACATTACAAGATGGGTTGCAAACTGGCTGAGTGACAGAGCCCACAGGGTCAGAGTTGCTGGCGCCATGTCAGACTCTAAGCCTGTCACAAGTGGTGTCCCACAGGGCTCAGTCCTGGGCCCACTCTTGTTTGGCATCTACTTTTCTGAAGTACAAGCAAACACAGGAGGGTTATGGCTGAAAAGTTCGCAGATGACTGCAAACTGGGCGCTGTAGTTGAGAACACATCCGACACAGATATCCTTCAGAAGGGTCTCACAGAAATGGATAACTGGTGCCAGAGCCATGGCCTCAAGTTAAATGCCAAGAAATGCATAGTCATACCCTTCGGGAAAAATAAGGTTACCCCTAGCTACCATATAGGTGGCAATCCCCTGAACACAGAAGTTATTAGGGACCTGGGAACCCAGGTTGACAGTAGCCTTTCATTCGACACTCATATTGCTAAAGTAGTTAGGAAGACCTTCTACATTGCCCACCTTATCATGAAGGGATTCACATCTAGATCAAGGGAAGTCATAGTCTCCCTATACTCATCACTCATCAGACCAATGATTGAGTAGAATGCCCCATTCGGAATGTATCTGACCCGACACTTGCAGCAGCTGGAGAGGCCACAAAAGTTCCTCACCAAAAGGATAAAGGGTCTCAAAAATCTGTCTTATGCTGCACGACTGAAAGAACTCCAGTTATACTCAGTTGCGTACCGCTTGCTCAGAGGTGACCTATGCCTGACATACAAGGCCATGTCAAACCCAGATTTGATGAATATGCTTCATCTCAAAAAATCTAGATCCCTCAGAGCCACAAGGGCGGGTGACTTAAACCTCGACACGGTTATTAATAGGACGTGCTGGAGGGATAGATTCATCACCCAAAGACTCCCTATGCTGTGGAACAAAATCCCGGTTTATGTAAGGCAGAGCACCTCGCTGGCCTTGTTCAAGAGGAATCTTGACCAATGGATGGGAGATCGCAGATACACCCCAGGGGTTACCTCAGTGTCACTGCTCGACAGAGGCACAGCTAAATAATGGGCATAGTTTCTCCAAACTAAGGGGTGGCATAAGCCACAAAACTATGGGCTAGGCTTATAAATGCCCTCGGGCAGATAGCCTAGTATGAACCTATGAACCTATGAACCTATACATTTTTACTTTTCCTGGAGTCCCATGATACTTTACCAGCCCCTATATACTCTCATGTTTTACATTGTTATACATTGTTATACACTTAATCACATTCTAATGATTCCTTTCTATTGTTTCTTCTTTTACCCTCATACAAACGTTTTCACTACAAATATCATGTTCTTTATATTTTTTCCTTTTACCCCATACATCTCTCCCTGTTTAGTTAATTTATTATTTTCTCAAACTTAACTTGCATTATGCTTATTATTTTATAAATCTACATTTACTCAAGTCAGTAAGTTCTAATTCCCCTTTTTCCATAATAATCTTATCATTTCCATTACTTATTCTTTTCCCAAGACATTCATTTATTACATGCAATATAGTTTCCTTCTCTTTATCTAATGCATCCTTGTAAAACCTACAATCTATGCCATCCACCTCCGGTACAGGCTCCATTTCATTTACATTTGTTTCTTTCCAGCTCCACTTTTCATTATTCTATTCTTTTGCATTTGTTTCACTCAAATATGTCTCTATCACTTCCATTATTTCTTCCTGTCTACTTTCCACTTGTCTTCCAACTCCCATATCATATCATATTTCCTTATTCTGAATAACTCTTCCTAAAATGGGTTTACATATTCACTCTTTCACTTAACCAAATATATTTTTCAATATATAATTCATAATCAACTTATTCATTTGGAAAATTTGCCTCTGTATTTATACTTAATTTCTGTCTTGTATTACATTTTGTCTACAAATGTTGTTATATACATCTTTATTTGCCACATACCACTCCATTTCAACGTTCATGTATATATCACTGTACTTCTTTTTAAATGCTATTATAAAAACATCTCATTCCCATATACTCCTCAAGCAGCCCATTTGTCGTTTTTACCATATCTAAGGAAATGCAAAAACCTTTTAACCCATTTTCCCTTCTTTGTTATATTTTCATCTCATCAGATTCAGACTGTATTGCTTTATGATCCAAAAATCTGACTGCAATGCTTCAGTTCTGCAGTTTATTTAGCACCTTACTGTACAATACAAAATCAATTTCTGTTCTGAGTTTATTCCTCATGTATATGAAATTTTTTGCTTTCAACTTTAATTTGAAACACCTTCACAATATCCTTATAACCTTTAACATTCCCACTCTCCCTCTTTTTTCTCACATTTAGAATCCCATTATTACAATTTCCATACTTAACAGTTATTTTTTTCTTTTATGTTCTTTAAACACTTCTGCTTTGTCTGTGTATACTATCATAGATGATAATCACTTTAGCATTCTTTGTCTAATACTTAAATCAAGCAACACCATTATTCCTGGACTTCTACAGCCATGTCCATAATTCTGTTTTCTGCTGATAGAACCAAAAGTGCTCTTCCCATACATGCTTTTTCACCAGACTCCATATTATTTCTTTCCTCCACTGGTGTCTGAATTGTTCTTTTTGATCTTGTGTTAAAAACCTAATATCCTATAAGCAACTTACAACTTGCTGAACATTCTTACACAATTTCAGAATCGCTAACCTTCTTTTGATTTGTTGTGATGTTCATACCACTGTCATACCTCGCAACTGTACAGGTTTTCGCAGAATGTGCAGATTTCTGCCTCATATTTTTGGTGTATTCCCCCCTATTATCTGTCCCTTTCTGGCAAATAGCCAAGGATTGAAGTAATGAAATAATGACAAACATTTGAGTTTAAGACTCTACATCCTTCAGAAAATTCATCCTAATGCAAAACCAGTTATTCTATCAACTTTCTAAGTTTGTAAGAGCAATATTTAAAATCTGTCCCTATTTGCCCCCCATCATTTTAGGCTTTGTCCAGATTTTGTGGTCTAAGAGGCTGAGAAGTATGATCACTGTACAAGTTCAATGAAAAAACAATAGAATAGATATATTTTTTCTTTTTTTGCATTTTGAATAAATAAACATTGTTTTTCTTTTTTGTATCTTTATAATGTACATTTTTATTCCCAGCTCTACTCTCTGTTGATGATGTTCCTTCCTCCTGTCTCATTTTGTACATCACTTTGTAATTTCTCAAATCTACTTTTTTTAAAGTCACTGTGTTTAGTAATATTTTCCTCTTCTTCATACAATTCACTTCTAGTATGTATGTATGTATGTATGTAGTTTCTTTTGTTTGTTGTGTATGATTATCTAGTATGAGCATTGACAACTTTCTTGAATGTACACTTCCACTAGCATTATATTTTTTCTTTCAGTACCTGTAGACCTTTGCTGCTTTAGCTTTTCACAATCAACAAAAAAACTAAATAAACAATTCTAACTGGCTAAACCTCTTTACTCTTATCCATTAGTATCTCAGTCATATTTCCTATACCGTATTGCTCTTCATAGGTTTTATACTAATTATTACTTTCTCCCCTCCCCCACTAACTACCTTTATATCTCCACTGTTCATAACTCCCCTACTGCTAAAAACCCAGGACTTTCTCTCTTCCAGTCACCCTACTTAGCATACCCTTCATTGTTACATTGCGCTCTTCTTCATACAGACTTCCCTGTTCTACTATTGCTACTAAACTAACCAAATTTCCTTCCCTCTGTTCTGCCAGTATTCTCTAGCTTATGGATCTCCTGCTGTCTCTTTCCTCACATCTTCACATTTTCTCTCTACTTACCTTTTCTGATCTCACCCTTTCCCCTATTTTTCTACCTGACCTATATAATATATCTTCTAACCTTTTACCTATACTTTACAAACCACTTTTCTAAATCTTCCAACTTCTATGGCTATGTTGACTACAAGATATATTTCCTAATATAAATCCTGTCTGTACATATTGACTAAGATGGTTTTGAACTAGTGTATGTAATTATGACTGTACTGTCCATCCATATGCTATCATGGTCTCTTCCTAATGTTCTTATGCTAATGTATTATACAATTGTATCGTTGAACTAGCAGGTGTAATTATGACTGTACCATCCATCAAAGCATTCTATGGTCTTTGTCAAATGGTATTGCACTAATGTGTTAAACTTACATAATCAGTGTAATTAATGTTGAATGTTACTGGAGCTTTTCTCCACGGGCCTCTGCTGAAAATGGACATTATTAACCCAATCAGACTTTCCCGGTAAGCATATGTTAAATAAATACATTCTGTGAGACATGCTCATTTTCTCACAATGGTTACATCACCATTTGTTGCACTTTTTTATTAAATGTAACCCTACCTCACAAAAATAACATATTTTAGACTGACAGTTATGTCTCTTACTCCTTCAGTATTCAACAACACAGTAAATGTGTTTTGCTTTTCTAATATTCAGATAATGTCACCCACACCTTTGATGCCCACATGGTACAACTTTCTGTTATCATACACCTTCTGAACAGAATGCACAGCCTTGTCAACAAATGAAAAATAAGTCTTCATCACAGGAATTCATTAAAGTGCCAACCATGAGCAGTATCATTCATACTAAAAAGGCCTTTCTCCCACAATGTGCACATTTGTGATTGAGAGACATGCTATCTGGGGTAAGGTAAGACCTCATTAATGACTAATTTGCATGCCTCTGAATCATTGGTGATCTCCATGTCATAGCAGTAAACACACACACACACACACACACACATACACACACACACACACACACACACACACACACACACACACACACACACATATGCCCTGCCCCAGAAATCCTCATCAGCATTCAGTACAGCCACTTGACCCTGCTGTATAGTCATCTATCATGAAAACATACAGAACCACATAAGGGCAGATGTTTAATCCAGAAATGTACCACAACATAGGTGCACATGTTGTAGTACCTTCATGAGTCCCTTTCAATGGCACATTCATCCAAAATGTCCATTCTGAGCTGAACCAAACGTATCTTTTTTGACATATTTACTGTTTCAATAACAAAAAATATATTCACTCCATCAAATGTGTCAGATATCACATCCCAAATACTTTGACTATATAACCGAATCAGAGAACATATATTTGCTGTTACAAATCCAACTGGCCCAATAGACCTGTTACTAGCAAAATATAAATATGTTAGATTGCCTTTTTTAATTAGGAATTCCCCACTATCAGTCTTTGATGTTCTGCTAATCACATCTCTAGTCTTTTCTCCACAATAACTGTACAGCAGCATAGCTTCTTCTACTCTGTAGTTCAGTTTTTCCCATTTACTGCTCCTGCACATCTCAGCATGCCTTTCCCTTCATTATTTATTTCCATTTCACCCCTGACAGTTGAACCAAACAGCACCTTAACTGGATTCACATCCTGCAACTTGTCCCACTTTTCCACAACCTGCAACTATGAAAGAGCACCATCAGACCTAGGTTCTTTCTCAGTCTTTTTTGAAGTATAGGAGCTTGCAAGCCACCATTAGTTAATGTTGTAACAATGATATTGTCCTCTTCTTCAAAGGTATGCAACAATTCCTCCATATCCAAGATAAGCAATGGCTTGATTCTCACTTCCAGCTTAGTTACTCCTTCCCCCTCTGTCATCTCACAAGAATGTCCAACAGCTCCCCCCTAAAACAATGAGTAGGGGAACATCCCTAGTGCCCTGGCCAAATTTCTCCTAGTCAATATGAATGCCACCTTGGGTCTCCACTGAAAAGAGGCACTAGCATATTGGAATTAAGCTAGTCAGTACAGTGTAAATAAATGAATATATACATACAGTCATTGTCTCCACATGTCAGGGCTTGTGAAAGTGGGTACCACAATTTCAAATAGTCACTTTGGCAAAAGCTATAATTGCTGATGTTGATTTGTCAATCTTCTGTCCTTTTACCTTTTTTAGCATGAGGTAGTCTTCATACTAACTGGCTACTGGGTCAGATTTCAAGTATCACCTCACAACTTCTTTGAAGCAGGAAGAGGAAAAGAGTCTTGCATGTGGTTGCCAAGGTTACATTTACAACAGCCTTAAGACCCCAGAATTGGGAAGGTATACACCTGCCTTTCAATTTAGAGAACTGCTTATGAAAGAATATTCCCTCTGCAGTATGGATGGACAGCTTGGAAAATTAGTTAATATGTTATTTCTCTACCTTAGAGAAGCACCAACAAGCGTGTGTGATGTTGGTTCAAGTTCTATATACTAAGTCCGAGATGCCATTTCTCAAAATATTCCTTTTTCTCCAAGGTATGGTGATCTCAGAGTTGCTATATATCAATTTAAAGGGTTTGGGGGGCTTGCTGGGAAGGCTTGCCCCCCATGCAAAAAGAAATTTTAAGGAGAAAAGTGATTTTTGAAATTCACTGTTCTCTGGGGTTTTGGTCTTTTTTTTTTGGCTTTTCAACACTCAGCATTTCGAGGGCCAACATTTCCATAGCAAAACAGCTAAGCACTAGGTCAAGTTACTGCGGCTGGGGCAATATCCTTGCCAGAGTCCCTGGATTCCATCACTTAGATCACACTCATGAAACAGTGCAACCTAAGAACCTGTAAAACATAGAGATTAAATTTAAGCTATACAGGGTTAAAAAAAGGGGGAATCTTAAGATGCTGAGCTGATGCTGCCAGTTTTAACAAGTGCTTGCGATGTTGTTTCAACTGTGATGAGAAGACCCAGCATGGATCTAGGTAGAGATATTATTTTAGCTGAGTATGACTGAGTTAGCATTTGCTACAGACACCAAGGAGTCTCCATAAAAAAATCAAACAGGAAACAGTAAGACATCTTGGTGAAGCTAACAGTACATTCACACTGAAACAAAGACATCAGAATGTGAATGGAATACCTGTAACAGGTCTTAGAAGGCACTGCCAGTCCCTATACAGAGACCACTGTTAACTTGGAGATAAGTGGGACCAGACAAGTCACATGGCTATCCCAAGATCGTGCTGCTGTGACCAGCATTGCAAAGGATTCTATAATGAAGATGTTTTACACCTTAGCAAATACCCCCCAAAAATTAAATACGTATGCAATAGAAAGTTGTCACTAGGGTATGAATGCCTAGAAACTGTGGAATCTTTGACTATAAAAATCACTATGTGTGGGAGTCACATAAATCTAAATAATCTGTGAAGAAAAAATATTAAACTAATACTTTGTGATTGTAAAAATTAGATAGTAATCACTTTATCAGCTGGTATGTGAACTTAAACATTCTGAATCTATGGAGTTATAGGGAATTCTGATTCCCGAGTGAAAAAAACAGTGAACTTGAGGAGATGGAGGTGGCCCGCCATGCCACATGGGTAAGTAGTAGGAAGCATTATTGTGGCTGGAACAATATCCATTCTATAGTTACTGGTCCCTTATTATTTGGGGAAAAAAACATGATAAAGTGAACCCTGTGGAAGAGAATAAATCTACGCTGTACTGGATGAACGGCTGGGATAAGGGTGGCCAGCTGGAACAAGTGCCCGTGATGTTAGTGCAACTGTGATGAGAAAGTTGTAAGAGACCTAAATGGATCTGAGTTTTCTTCATTTAACTAATATGCAACTGAAGAATCTTTTGGTATTGCAAGTGATCAAAGGTAATCAATAAATATGCCAAGGAGTCTGTGTGTAGTCATACATACCTCAAACAGGAAAAAGTCTTAGAGAATCCACAAGTAATAAAGAGCTAGCCATCTGCTTCCCCTAAAACTAAAACAAAAGCATCGCACTGTGAATTGAATAGCTCCAATACATGGGAAAGAGAAAGTGGACTTGGAAGACATTGAAGAAAACAAAAACGATATACTTCAGAAAAAAAAATACAATGGCAGATCAGACTGGAAGTGTATAAGAACCAGTACTGAACACAGCTTGTTCAATCTGCAGTGTCCTAAGCCTAAGAAAACTAAACCACAAGAATGTCTGCTGACCTCACTTCTTGAACTGAGCATTTGAATTGATGACTTTATTTCTGCCTTGTAAATTTTCTTCTTGATCTGCTTGTTGGCTTTTTAAATTTCTATACACTATAGCATGTTGCATGTGATGGATGAGCTTACCATACTTAGTGGGTCACAGTGTAAAATATTATTGAGTGCAGGGTTCACATACGAACACTCCTTTTCAATCTTAGTTTGTTTTGCTGGGAAATAGCACAGATTTTTTTCAAAATTGCAACATAATGTTGAAGTTTTCTCAATAACTCTATCTCTATTTACCCACATGGTATGGGGACCCCACATTGCCCCAAGGCACGGTTGAAGTTTTCTCAACAACTCTACCTCTATTTAGCCACATGGCATGAGGACCCCACATTGCCTCCAGGCACTCCACAGTTCCAGCACAGGTACATGCTACTCCCATAATTCCCTTGATTATTAAATAGGCGGTTAGCAAACCAGTGTCTTGAGTCAGTTTTTGTGATCATTATCATTGGCACATGCTATTCTGTTTCACTGCACTTCCCACATAGGGATATGCTTATCCAGTAACCCCATAGATGAGGGTGGTTTTTAGATTTATGTGCCGGCATCTTTAATGAATTCTCCCTTAATTCATTTGGTTCAACAGATTGCTAGCTTCACCAAGTTTTCAGGGAATGTTTTGAACCATTACATGCTAGGCTAAATCACGCTTGGTTAGATATATTTAACTCACATGCTTGGAGTTTATTTCCGAAACCTTCAAAGTTCTGTTCATGCAAAGCTTCCTTGGGATAGCCATATGACTTAGTTGCCCCCACTTATCAGCAAATAAACTGTGGTCTCCTCATGGTGACTTGCTGAACCACACACACACACACACACACACACACACACTTATTAGCTGTATTTGATTCATAGTCTGATGCCTTTATTTTATTTTTAGGTGGAACAGATTTATAGCGCCACCAAGATTTCTTTAATTACTATCTGTGGATTCTGTAAGGGTTTTTCCTATTTGTGATTTGTATGATTACACAGAGACTCCTTGGCATCTTTATTGGTTAGCTTTGATAATTTCCAATACCAAAAGCTTCTTCGGGTTCAGATCAACTAAATAAAAAAAAAAACTCAGAAACATTTTGACCTCTTAAAACTTTCTCATCACATTTGGGATAACATCGTGAGCACTTCTTCCAACTGGCAACCCTTGTCCTAGTAGCTTGTGATCCTTGTTTTAAACCAGTTCAGCATAGATTGATTCTCTTAGTAGGATATGCTTAATTATGTCTTTTTTTTCTAAGTTATAAATGGACCAGGAACTATAGCAAGGATATCACTCCAGCCATAATAATGCTTCCTACCAGTTAGCCACATGGCCTGATGGGCAACCTCCATTGCCCCAGTCAAGCTGTGTTTTTCAGCCAGGAACCAGTATTCCCTATTACCCCATGGATTCAGAATGCTTAGGTTCATATTACCGCTGATGCAGTATTTATCATCGGATTTTCACAGTCACATGCTATTAATTTAAATATCTTTTGTTCATGGCTTAGTTATGTGACTCCTACACATAGGGACTTTTATAGTAAAGAACTCCATGGTTCCAAGTCACACGTACCCTAGTGACAGCTTTCTACTGCACACCCCTTTAGCTATTGGGGGGTATTTACTAAGGTGTAAAACATTTTCCTTTAGAGAATCCTTCACAATTCTGGTCACAGCAATGCTACCTTTGGATAGTCACTTGGATTGTCTGGACCCACTTATGTCTAAATTAACAGTGTTCTCTGCATAGGAACTGGCTACACCATACACACCTGTTACTAGAGCTATTCTATTCACATTCTGATGCCTTTGTTTTAACTGGTAGCTGGAATGGCTTCACCTAGATTTCTTAATCTTTTCTGCTTGATTTTTTTACAGACACTTCTTGGTGTCTTTATAGCAAAAGCAGCTATCTATGGCCCAGAGTAGCAGAAATAATATCTCTACCCAGATTCATACTAGACTTTCTCATCATAGTTGAGACAACATCATAAGCACTTTTCCAGCTGGCAACTCTCATCACAGCATCTCACAATTCCCCCCTTTTTTAACCCTGTAGAGCTGAAATTTATTCTTTACAGGTTTGTAGGCTCCATTAGCTCATGACTGAGATCTGAGTGATAGAAACCAGGGACTTTGTCAAGGATACTGCCCCAGCCACAGTCACATTTTATTTTATTTATTTATTTATTTATTTATTTATTTATAGTTTGTTTACCAGGATAGTCCAGTTGGACCTTGAAGAACACATTTTCAATGGAGATCTGGGGAGAAAAGCTCCAGAAAATACAAGAATACAATAATACAAAATACAAAAATACAAATATACACTATAAATGCAATAAGTCACAAGAATACAAGATAAAAATTATACAATTAAGAGGGAATGTCAAAACAAAGTAATGAGTTGCCAATAGACTGTCATTATGAGATCCTAGTTAGTATACTGAATTAACTTCATTACGGTTCCTATACAAAGATCATGATTCCTACTATTATTATTACAGGTTATTAGACTGTAGGAGGCTATTTACAGATATGGTGGCTGGTGAAGAGAACTATGGATAAGGACATTATGAAGGATGGGAGCAAGAGCATTCCCATTGTGAAGTTAGGTGTGAATGAAGTAGGGTTTTGAAGACAGGGAGTTGGTCTGTGGTACGGATGAGACGTGGAAGAGAATTACAATGGCAAGCAAGTGTGAAAGATAGGAGGTGGTTGCCTGGTGGACGGGATGCTTTATGTAGTTCTATTAGATTCTGGGAATTACATCTGAGGCACCTATCAGGAAGATGGATTTTGAAGGTGGAGGCTAGAGAGGGGCAAAGAGAGGGGTTAAAATAAGTTTGTGTGCTTGGATCAGTTGGATATAGGTAAGATAGTTGGGTAGTTCTAGCCAGTTTTATTGATGTAGGGAAATACAGTGATGGGTATTGGATATCTGACCAGTTGCAAATTTTTAAATTTTATAGTAACAGGAGGAGAACTTTGATTTGAGGGAAGACTGCAGATTGATAAGAATAGAGGCACCATATAGGAGAGAAGGGATGAGGTAGGTAATAGCAAGAAGAAGCCTGGTAGAGGGAGAGATATAGCGATTGTGTCAGTAAAGCATACCTAATCTTTTATGTGTTTTTTTAATATTTATTTGTAGGTGACTAACAAACTTTAGCTTGTCATCAATGAGAATTCCAGGAAGTTTTGCAGTAGAGACTATTTCGAGAGTTGTGTTATTTTGGCTGGTGATAGAGAAAGAGTTTTTGTCTAAGGTGGTGGTTTTGGAAGGGGTAAATATCATTAGTTTAGTCTTGTTTGCATTGAGTGCCAGATGGTTATTTAGCACCCATTGTTCTGTAGAATGGAAGGCTTCTTGAGTTAATTGTGCTTTTGAGAAAGTAGAGGTGGCAGAACAGATTATAGTGGAGTTGTTGGCATATTGGATGAGGTCGGTGTTGGGGACGGCATGATAGAAGTCATTTATGAAGATATTGAATAGAAGAATCTGGCACTCAATTTGTTAAGGGCAGATCGTGCCTCCTAAACCTGGTTTACTTCTTTGAGACAGTTACCAAGGCTATAGACAAGGGAAAGGTGATACACACAGCCTACCTAGACCTTGCAAAGGCCTTCAACACCATTCCCCATTCTGGTATTATAGACAACCTCACCAGCCTGAACATAAACCCCTACATCACAAGATGGGTTGGCAACTGGCTCATGGACAGAACCCACATGGTGAAAGTTGCGGGAGCTAGGTCCTACTCTAAGCCGGTTACAAGTGGCGTTCCCCAGGGCTCAGTCCTAGGACCCTCCTGATCAGCATATACTTCTCAGAGGTACAGGCAAGCACAGGAGGACTATGGCTGACCAAGTTTGCAGACAACTGCACATCTAAGGGCTATAATTGACTCTCTGGCTGACACAGACATCCTCCAAAAGAGTCTCACTGAGACAGATACCTGGTGTCAAAATCATGGCCTCAAGCTAAATGCCAAAAAGTGCATAGTCATCCACTTTGGAAAAAACAAAGTACCCACAAACTACCACATAGGTGGTAGTCCCCTAAATACGGAAAATGTAATAAGGGATCTGGGGACCCAAGCAGATAGTAATCTCTCCTTTGATAATCACATTGCCAAAGTGGTTAGAAAATCCTTCTATGTGGCCCACCTAATCACAAAAGGGTTCGCATCCAGATCAAAACAGGTCATTGTGCCCCTCTACTCATCACTCATCAGACCCATCATAGAGTACAACATCCCATTTGGGATGTACCTTACAAGACACCTGCAACAGCTGGAAAGACCACAGAAGTACCTCACCAAGTGGCTCACTGGCCTCAAACAGCCTATGCAGCTCAACTGAAGAAACTCCAGCTGTACTCGGTTGCATACCACCTACTCAGAGGTGATCTCTGCCTGACATACAAGGCCATGTCCAACCCAGAATTGATGGACATATTCCACCTAAAGAAAACCTTATCCCCTCAAGCCACATGCTCTAGGGATCTAAACCTCACCACAATAATAAATAGGATGTGCTGGAGGGGATAGATTCCTGTCCCAGAGACTTCCCATGCTTTGGAACAAGATTCCAGTCTACATTAGGCAGAACTCCTCACTAACACTCTTCAAGAGAAACCTTGACGAGTGGATGGGAAACAGAAAGTTTACCCCAGGGATCACTTCAGTGACTCTGCTGGACAGAGGCACAGGGAACTAATCTAAGGGGGGTGGTGAAAGCCAACACATTCTGGCTAGGCTTATAAATGCCTTCAGGCAGATAGCCTAGTACCTACCTATGTACCTATGAACCTAAGGGGACCTAGGATTGAGCCCTGGGGACACTAGTGGGAGTATCTAGGAAAGGTGAAATAGCTTTTTTCCACTTGACTGCTTGTTCCCTATTTGATAGGTAACTGGTGAACCAGTTAACTGAGGAGAGGGATAGGTTTAGTTTTGAAAGTCTGGTAATGAGAAGATTGTGAGAGATGGTGTCAAAAACCTTTGACAGGTCTAAGAGGAGGGTGGATACAATATGACCAGTGTCACAGGCCTTATTTATGGTCTCTAGGAAAGAGAGAAGGGCAGTGGTGGTACTATGGCCTGGTCTGAATCCATGCTGAGTGGGAGTAAGGTGGTTATTGTTTAAGAGATAGGGTAGGAGTTGAAGGCAGACATTTTTTGAGGAGTTTAGAAATTGGGGATAAGATAGCAATAGGTCAGAAGTTTGGGATGTCATTGTTGTTGCTTCCTTTATGGAGTGAAATAATAAAGGCTTTCTTCCACAGTCGGGGAACATGGCATTCTAAAACTGATCGATTTATTAGAATGCAGATAGGGAAGGCAATGGCATCTGCTGCTATTTTTAGGAAATAGGAGGGTATTTCATCAGGAGCATTAGAACATGGCCTATTACTTGGAATTACGTGGAATGGTGGGTCCCCTCTATTTCCCCAAGCACACTACAGTTTTCACACAGGGCCTAGGTTTTCCTACAACCCCTTTGATTTGGAATCATTAGGTGCACAAACCCGTGGTATTTCTTTCCAATTAGGAATTGAGGAAATGATCAGCACAATATATTTTTTCTGTTTACTGCTTAGGTTTAAGAAGCATTTTAGACATGTCTTGATCTTCTGAATTATGGAGAGTGCCTTGGTATTATTTTTTTCTTCAGATCAAGATGGATATGATGAAGGTTTTAATGAAAGTGTAGCACAACCAGTTTTCCCTCCTCTGGACACAACCTCACCCCCTGATCATGTTAAATGAAATATCTCTGTAACAATATGAAACAGCCCCCCAGCCTGAAATGGAATATATCACCATAACAACCCACTGAAGGACAACACCCCCCAATAAGGAAACTGATGAGCCCCCACCAGCCATTTAGAGAATCAGGAAAGGCCACATTCCAGACTCAACCGGCAGTACTTGTGAGATTTCTGTATATATAAGTAACAACACTAACTACTGTATTTCACGGAGCAGAGATGATTATCTATCCTGTAAGCGGAACCCAAAATAAAAAGGATTACAACCAGAACTGAGGAATCTTGGGGAATTCTTTCACTGTTGTTTTCCTTGGCAGAGTTTTTGAATTATTTATTAACTGTTTCCTGTGTCTTGGCTGTTTCAACTTACGTTTGGTTTGGCTGATTGAGATTTTCCATCTTTATTGTTGGACTATATTCTCTCTAGCTGGTCAACCTCACTGATATCCTGTAACAGAGCTGGGATCATTTAGATCAGTCAAGGTCACAAAATTATTTTAAAAAATCCTTAAATGGAAGGGCTTTATAAACTAAGTTAGAGTTATTAAGGATCAGTCTTGGAAGACTTTGAAAATACTGAAAGAGACTATATAAAGATACTGGATCATTTTAAGATCCTTTTAGGGCCTGAACATTTTTGTGAATGAGAGACCAAGCTTTATAGCTAAGAAAGGCAGGAATCTGGAACAAAAATTATGTTGTAGGGAAATGAAAACTGTCAAAAGTGTTAAAGTGTTGGAAGCAGATATAATAAAGCTTTCAGAAATTTGAATTACCTACAGTGCAAACATATTTCATCAAAGCAGTCTTTTAATATTGTTAATGTCATTGTTAATAACTGTATTCAGAAGACCCACCTAAAACTCAGCCTCCTGTATAGAAATAAAACATTTCTTGATAACAAAGCAAAAGTAACCCTCTCTCATGCTTACCTCCTACCCAGTCTGTTGTATAGCTCTCAATCCTGACAAATCTCAACTCCTCTCTCCTTACTAAATTGGAATCAGCCTATAACAAAGTAGCTAGATTTGCAGCACACCAAACATTTAAACCCCAACACTGTCTCTCAGTGAAATACTTAAACTGGCTAGAATTACCACAGCAGTTTCTCTTCTCTCAGCTCCTGATTATTCACTCCATTCTATACCAGTCTTCCTACTGCCCCAGCCTCTCTTCTCTCAGCTCCTGATTATTCACTCCATTCTATACCAGTCTTCCTACTGCCCCAGCTTATCTTCTCTCAGCTCCTGATTATTCACTCCATTCTATACCAGTCTTCCTACTGCCCCAGCCTCTCTTCTCTCAGCTCCTGATTATTCACTCCATTCTATACCAGTCTTCCTACTGCCCCAGCTTATCTCCTCTCAGCTCCTGATTATTCACTCCATTCTATACCAGTCTTCCTACTGCCCCAGCCTCTCTTCTCTCAGCTCCTGATTATTCACTCCATTCTATACCAGTCTTCCTACTGCCCCAGCTTATCTTCTCTCAGCTCCTGATTATTCACTCCATTCTATACCAGTCTTCCTACTGCCCCAGCCTCTCTTCTCTCAGCTCCTGATTATTCACTCCATTCTATACCAGTCTTCCTACTGCCCCAGCTTATCTCCTCTTAGCTCTCATTATTCTCCCACCAGATCTCTTCGCAGCTCAGACAAAGACCTTCTACAGATCTATAAACCCAAAACCAAAATGGGATGCAACCTCTATAGTTATCATACTGCCATTTTTTGGAACAAGCTTCCATTAGAAACTAGGTTCCTCAATCAACTTAAACAATTCAAAGCAGCTACCAAGGTAAATTTAAAAAGTCACTGGTCCTGTCACTGTACTCACCCTTCCTAATCTTCTCTATTATCCCTAAAACAGTGCTCTATCTGCCTACTATGTTGTATTGCTTAACTGACCTCTACTGCTCTTATACCTCATAGCGCTTCCTAGCCTTCTTCACCTCTGTTGTACCTGGCATCTTTACCATGAACAGTAACCTCTTCTTACGACTACTAAAATATGCATCTCTCATCTCTCTCCCACTTTTAAAATATATAGTAACATCAACTATATTAGAACTTTCTTTATTTCTGATATACATGTAAAAATTATATTACTTTGTTATACTGCTTTATTTATTGATATGTACTGTAAATAGTTTCAATTCTTTCAATAATAAACTGTCATTGTAATGTTTGTATAGCTTTTCTCCCCAAGTTTCCACTGAAAAAGGGTTATTCCAGCTCAGTCAGACAATCCTGGTCAACAAATGTATAATAAAATGTAAAATAAATAAATAAATAATACATTCCATAAGTAATAAAATCTATACATTTAATAGTTATACAAATAGTCATATACAAAATGCTATTTAGCAAATTGTAAATTGCGAGCATGCTTCTAATTAGTTAAATGTGATAAACATTTAAAGGAGCATATGAATGAAGCATATTTCTGACATCAGATGAAAAGTAATAACTAATGCCTTGTATAGACATATTCTAGAAATACATAGTCAGCATTGATTCTGTTTTAGCTTTCTACAAACTATTAAAAGACAATTAGGAATGGAGATATTCACAACAAAACTAAACTGATAACAGATTTAATGGATTGCACATTTCCTGGTCTTAATAATATTTTCAGCTTGAAACCTGAACTGTCATGGCTCTAATAAACAGTAGAAGAAAACAATAATTGTATTATGGGGTCTATATCAGTTCGTCAAAATGTCAGCAGTTCGTACACCATATTCGAACTGTGACATCCGAAAACTGATTATCGCAAAGAGGCGGAACACCGAATTCTTTCCCAGAGAAAGAATTCTATGGGCCGTTTCTGTGGTCAGGTTCAGGTAAGTGTGTGATTGTGCGGATGTTAGGGTTAGGGCGCGGGTTAGGTGAGTTAGGGTTAGGGCACGGGTGAGATGCGTGTGCAATAGTGACAGACTTTAGGGTTAGGGAGGGATAGGTGAGTTAGGGTTAGGTTGCGGTTCAGGTGAGTGTACGATAGTGACAGACCTTAGGGTTAGAGTTTGGGTTAAGTTAAGTGCATAGATAGTAGTGTATGTACAGTTTAGTGTAGGGTTAGATGTAGGATTTTAAGTGTGTGTGTGGACTGCTGTTTTTTTGGTGTGCTTGTATTCTGTGTGTGTTTCTTGGAACAGCGATTTTTTTCCCCCTGGGAAAAAAATCACTGTTCTAAGACTTCGATATTTTTGCACTTCAAGGTTAGAAGTTCGAACATATAGTGTTTGAACTTCAGCCATTTCGTTGAAGTGATATAGACCCATACTATGCATGGCTTCAGTCAACTAATATGTACCCCAACTAAATATATCAAAAATACAAGTAGACAAAACACACTGGACTGGATCTTAGCCAACACCCTAATTTAAATAACTTCAGATGAATCCCTCGCTGATAACTTGAGTGACCACCCTTCTACTTTTGCTTAAGAGATAAAAGCAGTAATCCAAAAAAAAATCATTACTACAACCTCTCTCTTAACTTAACCAACTTTGATATTGATACCCACAATACCACACTAAAATTGATCAAATGGAAAGTCCTAAAAACTTCTCAATTGGATGAAGCTGCAACATTATTTAATACCAAATTTTTGAATATAGTCAACAAATTTGCCTCATTTAAGAGCAAACAAGTCAAATTTAACCCAGATCCTTGTCTAACTAGAAAAACATAACAGCTAATGAAAGAAAAAGATAAAGCTTGGATTACTTGTAAATAAAGCAACTCTGTTAATAGCCTATATACATATGTATATAGGTTATTACCGGGCGGTGCAGTGGTGCAGCAGTTAGCATTGTTGTCTCACAGCAAGAGGTTTTCTGGTTCAATTCTGGCTGGAGTGCCTTCTGTGCAGAGTCTGCATGTCCTCCCTGCATTCATGTGGGTTTCATTCATCTCAGATAACCTCCCTTGGGAATGCATCAAAATAGCAGCCAATGTATTAGCCTTCCTTATCCATCCATCCACAACCCCTTTTCCCATTTTTGCACATTTGGTTGGGGTATCACTTTAACAATGGCAGCCATCCAGAGCTAAGATTGATACCAGCAGGTGGCTAGCCCTGCCATGGATTAGCCTTCCTTATTTCTGTCTTAATTAACTAAAGCAAGCTATGTTCCAATACTCTGTAAGAAATCTTATTTATTGCAACTGCACAAATGAGGTAAATCTACCAACTTCTTTAACTACTGTCCCATAGCTATTCTTTCCTCCTTTTATACAATTCTAGAAAAATGTGTTCAGTGACAAATGCATTTCTTCATACTTGACAAGACTTTTCCCCCCAGCTGGAAAAAAAATACATGAAAATGCTGCTTCTTCATTATTTTAATGATGTGTTTGCAATCAAGTGATATCAATTACATTTTAGACAAAATAATATTTAAGTATATACATTTTAAAATGCCAGATGCATATGTTTATCTATAACAGATTATCCAATGTCTGTTTTATTAATAAATATAGTATTATTTTGTTATTACATTTACTTTTAGACAGTACTGTAAAAAACTATTAACACTATATCTAATTCTACTATAGATTAATTAATGATACTTAAAATTACAAACCTTTCAAAAATTTTTATTTTAAACTTGTTTTTTTTGTTTGTTTTATGTTTTTTTATGTTATGTAGATTGTCTGTGTTCAATTACTAGTGCAAATTGCAGACATGACAGGTGGCAACCTTGCTTGATTTTTTTATTTTTTTTTTTTGTTATGATTATAACATAAAAGCTCCTATTATAATATATACAATGTGTTAATATATGGTCTGTCCAGTAGATTGACAAATGAATTTTAAATATATATTTCCAGTCTAAAGAATCAGAAATCATTTCTTGTATTTAAATAATTGTTTGATAAGCTAAGTGTAATTACTGAATAGTAAAATAGAGTTATGATTTTCTTAATGACATGTTTCTCTTCTAATTATGATTCTTCTCTGACATTTATCTATCGCATGTGTAAGCATTAATGTCAGGGTTGACATACAGGTTTTATAAACCATGGTTAGTAATAAAATATGTCTATAAGATGAACTTAATATTGGATCTGTATCTTGTTTTAATATTGGACTTTTCAATGCATGTTCCCATGAAAGACATTACATTTTACCAAATAAAATAAATTTTTAAGGGTGAAGTTAATAAATTTCATCTATTAATATATGTGCTCCAGAGATTTTAATATCATTTAAGTATTTTTGTAACCTGCTGATTTATTTATACATTAGTAATGGACTTTAAAGTTGTTTTATATAAAGCTGCATCTTCTTTGACATCTTCTTAGTATTGTAAATGCTAATCTGTTATCATTTTCTTCCATCTCAATATCTGTTCCAAAATTTTGATAAAGATAGTGTTCTACTTGCTAATACATGCAAATACTTGGGAATTATAGAGTGGGATATAGTTTAGCCTTTTGTAATGTTAATATTACTTTGTGAAATAATATTTCTTGGTATTTGTGTTAGAACTTTGACTATGTCTAGAAAGATATAGTCTTCATACTTTTAATTAATCATTTAGGTCTTCTTTATTTTATTTATTCTTTTATTTTACTTCTGTACCAGAAGCTATTTTATGATATGAATAAGATTTAAGAGATCCCATAGTATAGCAGAAGTTGCTTTTGCATTGTCTTTAATTGAAGTTTATTTAATTTATTTAATTATCCAGTCTTTAAATTTCATCACGTATGAGAGGAGTCCATGAATTATTGATAATTTATTATAATAAATAGCCAATTTTGGTATAATAGCCTTGTGGTCAGATAATGAGTATCAAAGCATTTAATTGAGTCAATACATACCTGAGTTAAGAAACAGAGGAATAGGGAGTGAAACATAAAGTGTCAGGTTTCACAAAATTATTAGTATCTTTTAAGTTTAACATGTTAACTTAATCTCTTCATACCTTAGCAGATACTGAATATTTGGTTTCTTTATTTCTGCTAGTATATTCTCTCCTTAATGAACAGATAAAATCTCCTCCCAAAATTAGGATATTTTTAATTTGATATTGTTTAATTTATCTAATAATATAAAAAATAGTTTCTTGCAAATGTTATTTTTAGATGTCATGCCTGCTACATGTTGGTTAATTTAGTAAACCTATTTTGAAATTGATCACTAGCATAGCAAATATTTACTGGTGTCACAGCATGTAAATTTAATTTTAGGAAAAAGAAGAAATCGCTTGAATTATATAACTTTTTGCTATACTTTTTAAATGCTCAGACCAAGTAATCATGTTTCTTACAAGAACACACTATTTTATTTATTGAGTTTAAGAGATTTACAAAGTTATCCACTTTTATAACCACTCATTATAACACTAGTAACTAAAGAGAAAACTAATGCATTTTTCATCCAAGTTTTGATAATAAATGGCTCCATTTAATTTTATACACTGTATAATAATTATACATTATACTTTATTATAAGATTGCATAGTTAAATGATCTGAATAAAATGAAGCCTATGCATACACACAAACTAATAAATACATTAGATATTAACACAAATTATTTGAAGACTTTGACTCAAAGAAAAGTATTTCAACTCTTTCATGAAACTCCTACATTCCTAGCATGATTAGGAAATCTTAATCAATTTCCCTGAATTCTTGTCTCATTCTATAATAACTCTAGCACAATGCAATTATAGGCAAAGGAGAAAAGCAAACAAGCATGAAATATTTTACTATTCTATTCGTCCTGCTTCTCTGAATCAAGTCTGTTTTTTTTTTCGTTTTTTATGGAGCAGCACAGTGGCACAGTGGATAACCTCACAGCAAGACGCTCTCTGGTTCCATTCTCAGCAGGGGTGCCTTCTGTATAGATTCTGCATGTTATCCTTGTATTTCTATGGGTTTTCTTTGAGTGTTCCAGTTTCCTCCCACACTACAAAGATGTGAAGTAGGTGAATTGGATACTCTAAAATTGCCCATTGGTGTGTGTGCATGTGAATGTGAGTGATATGGAAGAATAACTGTAGCAGAGCTGGCCACCTGGCAGTGTGAACCTTGGCTCTGGATGATTGTCACTGTTGAAGTGACACCCCGTCCCATGTGCAAAAGTAGGAAAAAGGGGTTGTAGATGGGTGGATTAAAATCATTATCATGAAATATATGCATACATCACATAAAATGAGCATACTTTTACATCATGGTACAATATTATGATTATATTGATGGGCATTTCAACATGAATTAAGAAACAGAATATATTTTGGATAATTCCTGCTTCATTTTTACCTTTCTCCTACTTTCATACTGTCATATGAACAAAAAGAATTCACAGTTTGCTGTTGTTATTATTATTAACATCCTTGTCATTGAATATAATATTTGTATTTTTGCAAATTTTAGCATACTGTTGACTTTATATTGTTTGCTGTGTATAAAGGAGTCAAAACTTGTTATTGCTATGATGAAAAGCCTTAACATCCAATGTCTTATCAGTATATCTTTAATAGCAAACTTACAAATATAAAGATTAGTGTCCACTATGAAAGAGAAAAGAAAAGAAAATATTTAAAAGGGGAAATGCTTAATTTTCCTCCCTTTCTTCCTATTTCTTTTATGTTGTAAAGCCATTTCACTTTGATAATGTCCAGACAAACGCAATGCGTTCTCACATCTCACTTTTTCCATATGCAAATATGTGGCATTTCTAGTCTGTGACTCAAAACAGTAGCAGCAAAAATAATAAATGCAAATATTCTCCTAAATTACTTTACATAGGTTTCCATCTTCCAATATATGCATATGATTACCTAATTAAACTGAATAACTTTTTTTCTGCAAAAATATTTCACAATATTTTCTATATCACTTAGGCAGACATAAAACAGCTAAACTGTTATACACTGCTATGTTATTATTGTTAATTTATATGTAGATGTACTGCAGTTAGAAGCAGGATAATTGTTTATAATGGATAACTTTTACATTACTCAATATAAAAATGTACAGATAATTAATTGCTGTGCAAATGAGCACTCGCTACATCCTGTACTGTACAGCTCAGTTCACACACCTTGTCTAATGTACGATTCAAAGGAAGTCTCATATCCATATGTGTATATAAGTAACACAGATACACATTATCCATCTCATACTGATTATTTTATTCATGTCTACATGCTGATGAGCAAAGACTGAATCTAGAAAGATATATAAACTTTTATAAATTTAGGATGAGTCAGAATCAGCACTATAAATCACATAATGTAGACTTCCACTTTTTAAAAGTTCCTCTGTTGCGAGCAATTAACAGTGCAGCTCGCACTTTGAAACACATCAAGAGTGAGTGGATATAAACAATATAAAAAACAGGAAAAGCACTGTTGCACAGCCTGTAAATAAATAAATAAAAATAAATATGTTTGCACTCAACTAGTCCATCAGCTATGCAATAAACAAACATTTGATTGCACAGGAGCTTACCAAAACACAAGCCAAGAAAGCAATGGACAAACTTCCCTCACATACAATAAATAGTGGCTACCAGAAAGGAAAAATGAAATCAAAGTAGACTTATTCAATCACATCTGAATGCAAGCACAAAAAAACTACATGTAGGACTCCTTTTCCCAAAACAGCACCCACAACATCAGAGTCCCAAAAGAGCCAACATAGACAGTGTCGCACTCCCAAATGAGAATGCTGTTAAAGACCTTAGAACTTGGATTGATAGTTCCCACTTATTTGATCATCATATAATGACAGTAGTTAGAATGCCTTTCTATTATTACCAAAGGAATGTGATCCAACTTTAAAGTGGTGATTGTTCCCTTATATTCAACACTGATTAGGCTAAATACTGAATACAATTCCCCCGTTGGGATTTGCCTTACTAGACATATTAAATAACCAGAATGACACCAGGAGTTCCTAACTAAGAAAACCACTGACTTAAAAACCTTAATTTGCCAGAAACGCATGGAAGTACTCTCTCTTTATTCAGTATCTTATAGACTCTTGGAGGGATCTATGCCTTCCCTTCTGTGCAATTAGGGACCCAGTAGTCATGGATCTCTTATATCGCCTCAAAGCAAATAGTCCCACAAATAACAAAACCAGGGCTCTGGACCTTCATCAACAAATAAAGAAAACATGCTGAAAAGAAAGGTTCATTGCATAGCACCTTCTCTACCTCTAAAATACACTCACAATTGCAAATTAAGCAGTGTGATGCATTATTTTCCTTCAAACAGGAGCTATGTAATTGATTGGGTATTCACAAATTCATCATTGGCTTGACTGATATAGCCTTCCTCAAAAAATAAAGCTGCACAAAAGCCAGAAAAACAAAAGTGTCACAGCCTGAACAAGATACAATGCTTGCCACAGATATTACATCATTCAGTCTCTGTGTGAAAATAAGTAACTACTTAAATCAGAGCTGTGAACGATCTGCTCTTGCTGTAGCCTGTTCTACTTTGTAAACAGAGGACTCTTCAATAGCTTCACTGGGTCTCTGCTCACCTCCCCATATCAAGGGGCATACTGTACAGAGCAATGCAGTCCCATTCATATCCCAGTTAGCATAATATGCCTCCAGCTGGAGAAAATCTTCCAGAATAACTGTCTGATCTGAATTTCCAGCATGTCCCCATAGTGTCTCATTAACCACGATCACAGTTGGGCATTTGAAATCCTCATGATTTGGCCTCACTAGCGAAAAAAACATGTACAACATTCGATTCAGTGTTCTTTGGGGAAACATCCATAATGGCCACTCAAACAAATAATGTAACAGCTAAAACAAACCAGCATTGCAGTAGCACAT